>NW_006408578.1:246339-256924 GCF_000296735.1 Chrysochloris asiatica | reverse complement strand
TTCCTCTTTTTCTCTGACCCTCCACCTTACCAAACATGATATCCTTCTCCAGTGACTGGTCCCTCCTGACAATATGTCCGAAGTATGAGAGATGAAGTTCACTCTGGCTGCACTTCTTCCAAAATGAATCTATTGGTTCTTTGGGCAGTGAGAATCCCAGAAAACAGTAATCATCAATTGTCCAGCTGATGGCTGAGTTTTGAACCTTTTCTTGGTTGGCGATTGAGGATGTTTCCATTCCATACTCTGCCATTTCCTCTCAGACTTGCAGTGATGAATCCATATTTCATCACCAGTAATGATCATTTTAAGAAACTTTTATCTTCCTTCAAGTATCGGTCCAAATTTTGTTTGCAGATGTCCAAATACTTCTGTTTATGCTCTCTGGGAGTTGTTTTGGTACTCATCTCGTACAAACTTTTCCAAATCCCAGTCTGTCATGGATTATTTCATAGGCAGAGCCATGACTGATTTTAAAACGACTTGCCACATAATCCACTGCCACTCCTCAATTTGACAGTCATTTCTTGTGCACACTGGATGTTGCCATCAGCCATGGACATGGATGTGCATTTTAGTATAACTGGAGCATGGATAATTTTTGACTCATATATATGTGGGTGTGCATGTTGTGTGTGGTGCTATAGGATTAGTTCCGGACTGTGAACCACAGGTTGGCAGTTCAAACCCATCAATTGCTCCTGGGAATTGCTTACAGGATCACTGTAAGTCAGAACCGACTTGATGGTACTTAACAACAACAATATATACTTATACATATAGATATAGAGTTTTACTTTAATGAATTTGCTCACAGAGGGGTGGTGTGTTCAAAATCCATAGTTCAAGCAATGGACTGAAGACCTCTGTGGGCTTGTATCCCAAGAGTCAGATGATAAGAGTGAAGAGTAAAAAGTTGAGACTGTTTATTCTTGTAAATATTTATAGTTTCAGAAACCTTACATAAGGTCAAAACTGACTCAGTGGCAATGGATTATGTTGTTTGGGGTTTTTTGTTTTTTTGTTGTTGTTGTTCATATCTGAATTATAGAATATTCCATTCATTCAAACAACTCAAAGTGCTGACTTTCCTTCTCCAAAGCAGTCAGTTCACCACGGTTTGGTCACACTAGCCTCTTTTCTGTCCTCAAACATAATTCCTTTCTTGCCTCAGGGCCTTTGCATGTGCTATGCTTTCTGCCTGGAAGGTTCCTGAACCCCAATTATTTTTTTCAAGCCTGGTGACTGCCATTCTTGGAGTCCTGTTATGACACTGTGGGCTAATGTGCTGGACTGCAAAGTTGCTTTGAACCACAAGGTCTATGGTTCAAGGTCACCAGCGGCTCCTCGGAAATCTTATACAGGGTTGGAGCTGACTTGATGGCACTTAACAATAACAACTGTCATTGTTGAAGCCCTGATGGTATAATGGATTGTCCATTAGGCTGCTAATCACAAAGTCAGCAGTTCGAACCCACAGGAGAGAGAAAGATGAGGCTTTTCTCTTCCCATGGCAATTTACAGTGCTGGAAGTGCTGTAAGGGCTTTCAGAGTAAACTCTGTCCTACCAGATCGCAGTAAGTCAGGATAGACTCAGTCACAGTGGGTTTGGTTTGCTTTGCTCATCCTCATTCTAGAAACAAAGTACTTGGCTGCCAACATAAAAACAGGTGGTTCAAACCCACTATTCACTTCATGGGAGAAAGAAGAGGCAGTTTGTTTCCATAAAGACGCACAGCCTTGGAAACCTTGTGTTGATGTTCTGTTGTTTCCTACTGGGTTGCTATGAGCTGGAATCAGTTTGATAGCATTTGGCTTTTATTCTCATTCTTCAGAACTCTGTTCAAAATTCAAGATGTTTTCCCTGACCACCTTAACTGAAGCTATCGTTGTTAACCATTGTCAAGTCGGTTCAGACTCATAGTAACCTTGTATAGGGTTTCAGAGGCTTTAAATCTTTGTGGGAGCAGAAAGGCTCATCTTTCTCCCACAGAACAGCTGTTAGTTTCGAACTGCTGACCTTGAGGTTCGCAGCCCGATTCGTAACCACTACGCTACCAGAGCTCCATAAAGATTACAGACAATAAAATCCTTTGGAACACTCCTTAACATGTGGTGTTGCCATCAGTTAGAAATGACGTCATGCAAATGGGGTTTGGTTTGGTTTAGGAGGGGAGAGGAAGGGGCAGGTTCTGAACTGATGGAATTCCAAGCTGAACTGACTAAGAAAACTCCAAATCAACGGAAGAAAACTGATCCTGAGCACAGTAAGCCCTTTCTGCCATCAGAAAATATCAGGTTCAAAACAGAGACTAAGTTCAGTTACAATTAAACAGCCCATGTTTGGCCCGCCTGAGTGGCATGGAAAATTTGGACTTGCTACAAAATTGTGTACCAACCAGCTTTATTTCTAATCTGACTTTATTTCTAATCCACTTTAAATGAACAGTGAAAGATGTTATCATTCTTGAAAGGGCCTCATGATAATGGAGTTCCTATGAGGTTATCTCCAAACCTTTATAAATCATCTTTGTATAATATAGCTAATAGACACATTTACTCAAGCACTATTTAGTCAAGTGGGGGTCAGTGATGGCTCAGTAGTAAAATTCTCATGTTGCACACGGGAGACATGGGTTCAATTTTCAACCAATGTACCTCATGTGTAGCTACCACCTGGAATCATTGGAGGTTGGCATGTGGCTATGATGTTGAACAGATTTCAGAAAAACATCAAGAGGAAGTGAGACCAGAAAGAAAGGCCTGGTGAACTATGTTAAAAAAAATATGTCAGCCAATGAAAACCCTGTGGATCACAACAGTCTGGCCATGGGAATGGCATGAGACAGGACAGCATTTTATTCTGTTGTGTATTAAGTTGTCATGTGTCAGGGGCTGAGTCAATGACAGCTAACAACAACATTTAATCAGACATTATTCATACTTGTGGATAAACAATTTTTAAAACCTAATCAAAAAGATCTTCCAGGAGGGAGTAATTGGCTTATGAAGGAACACCAGTGGACCTTCCCATCCATCTAGTCAACTCTAAACTTTTAAAGCTTGATCTCCAAGACAGGCTTCAATGCTTTGTCACACTCTCAGCAGCTCCCAGAAGGTCTATGGTCAGAGCCTTACAGAATTTTCATCAGCCTCTCCCCTTTCCAATATCCTCAGGAGAGTAGCTAGGGTACCACTGTCCTGGAGTAATGATGTGAATACTACCCAGTGGGGAGTGTCAGGAGAGCTTACCTGACTTACTTGTTTTGACTCTTCCTGCTTTCATCAAACTTGTGTAGCCACAAGATTGTTTTAAAAAGCTATCTGTAATTGCCTTTGTGGAGGGAACCAGGAGGTCCACCTAGAATCTGGCTGTGAGCTCTTGCTTCTGGACAATTAATTAAGGTCAAGTCCCTGTAGCTGATGGTTGAGAGACTTAGACACATGATTTCTCTGAACCTTGAGTTTCTCATGTATAAAAACAGGATATGCATACTTTCCTCACAGAGATGATGTAGGGATTAGTATAAATCACCGCTCCTTGGCGTTTCTTTCCTTTCTGGAGTGGATTAGAATGTATGAGACAGTGTCCTTTGCTCCCAAATCCTACACACTAGAATCTTTTCATAGATTTTGCTGAGGGTCTACTATGACCAGGAACTTATTTTGAGGCCATCTACTAAATTATGGATTCATACATCAAAACCTGCTGCCATCAAGTCACCCCTGACTCATGGCGACCCCATGTGTCAGAGGAAAACTGCTTCAGAAGGTTCTTAATGGCTGACTGTTTTAGAAGGAGGTCTTTCTTCCAAAGCACCTCTGTGGGGACTTGACTCTCTAACCATTTTGGTCAGCAGACAAATGTTCCATCCAGGTGCTATGCATTCATACATAGCTCTTGATTTTTAAGATAGTTCTGAATATTTGACTTCTCTTTAGAAAGAGTACTGGGAAATCTCAATTGTTCTCAAGGAGAAAAGTGATTTTTCAGTTAAAGGGGGTGTGGCCAAGTGATAGGAAATTGAATTGACATAGAAGACCATTGTTTCTATGGTGAGTATTGAATCACGTTAGACAGAGATCAGAGAACTGCTGTTAACTCCCCAGTAGATTTAAAAATAGTTGGGATAGTATGGTTTCATTATCTAGAGCAAGGGTGAGGAGACTTGAGAAAAAAGAGGCTTATGCAAACTTTATCAAGGTCTACAGAAAAAAAAGTCACTAAATACACTGGACGCATGTGGTGCTAAGGGTTAATGCACTGGACTTCAAAGTCAGTTTGAACCACAAGGTTGCAGGTTCAAACTCACTAGCTGCTCCTTGGAGACTGTATTCAGGGTCACTATGGGTTGGAACTGACTCGACGCCACTTAACAACAACAACAACATATAAAGAAAGAGAGAAATAGAAATAATTTCCTATATTGGTTATTAAAAGAAAGACACAACATAAAATTCTATTAACAAATACAGTAAAACATAAAGCCCTATACTAAAGTTTTGATTATCTGGAGCTCTTTAGAAAAGAGCTGAGAGTTGATTTTCTGTCTAACTCAGGATTTATATCTTTAAGCAATGATTTTTAAAACTTTAAAGGGAAATCTCTCTAAAATAGATCATACTCTTCTATACATACTAAGAACATAAAGAATATAATTTAGCCTTCTCTTCCTGACTTTACATCTTAACTATTTCATATTAATATCAAGTCCTGGTGTGGTGCTGTAGGATAAGCACTGGACTGCTAATCACAAGGCGGATGCTTCAAATCTACCAGCCACTCCTCGGAAACCCTAAACAGGGTCACTATGAGTGGAAACCAACTCGATGGAACTTTTCAACAACAATCATACCAATAGTTGGTATTGGTACAAAACCCAAAACCAATGGCACTGAGTCACCTCTAATCCATGGTGACACTATATGTGTCAGAGACCTGTGCTCCATACAGTTTTCACCTTTGGGGAATAGGGCTCCAGGCCACTGGGTGGGTTCAAACTGCCAACCTTTCTGTTAGAAGTCAAGCATTTAATTCACACCACCCACAGACTCCTAACTGTCACACCATCTCAAACCAAATCCAATGGTGACAGTTCCAACTCATAGTGACCCTACAGGACAGGCTAGACTTGTCCCATAGGATTTTCAAGGCTGTCAATTTGAAAGAAAGCAGCTGGATGTATCTTTCTCACGCCAAGTGGTTTCAAATTGCCCAACTTTTGGTTAGCAGTGGAGCTCTTTAACCAAGCCCCCTACCCGCCCCAGGCTCCTTAACTATTACTCAGTCCTCTATTAATGCTGAGTAGGTCCATGGAGGTGTTAGCCTTTTATTAAGCCTCCACTGTATTTATTTAGATCTGCTCTCACCACCTGGCTATCATGTCTCACTGTTGTTATATCAGCTGTGTTAATATTATTATGTTGTTGTTGCTGGTAAGTGCCATTAGGTCAGTTCTGACTCATAGCCATCCCATAGAGGGTTTCGAGGAATGGCTTCTAAGTTTGAACCTCTGGCATTGTGGTGAGCAATCCAGTGTGTATCTCCCTTTTTATCTCCTTATCTCCTTTAGTTATTGGCAAGTCAGGTCCAAGTTTGTCCAAGCTATTTTTAATCAAAGAATGACTTTGTTCTGAATGTATATCTGTGAATTTGAAAGGGAAGGGTATAAGTAATTGGACTTTAGATATTTTAGTTAAAGACTTTTTCACTTCTATTTTACTCAGTTGGTTCTTGACTATATACCTTGTTATCGAATGATAACTATGTAGATGAAAGTTTTCCTAAACTAGAAATTCTGAGCAAGTATAAGATAGTGTGTTAGTATCTGGAGGGATTTGTGTATAACCTGCATTTTCAGCTCTGACTAGTCCACACACAGATGCCTGTTATTATGTGCCTAGGAAAATAGAATGAAGATAGTCACACTTGGCTCCCAAAGGTAGGGTAGGGATTAATATGAATCTCGGCACCTGGCACACAGTGGGGGATCCTTGACATTTCTTTCCTTCATGGAGGCCTCTTCTGGATTGTGTGGCGCTATAAGATAAACACTGCTAACCACAAAGCTGGTGGTTCAAACCCACCAGCTGTTCCTCAGAAATCCTATACAGCATCTCTACGAGTCAGAATTGACTCTCAGATATAAGAAAAATGCATGAAAAGTATGAAACCTGTAGTTTAGGAAGACAGTATACGTAAGTGGTAGGTTTTCTATTGAGGAGACACTGTTGGCTAAAGACTAATTTTTGCAATAAGTCTGGCAGATCATGTTGGCCAGTGGGTGGGTCAAGGTCCCTTGGTTTGCTAGGTGGGTCCTCGTGTGCACCAGGCACAGCTCTGAGGTCTCCCCAGAGTCCCATAGGTCCTGGGGATCAGGCTACTTGCTGTGAGTAATCTTAGAGATCCATTCCAGTTTGTAGTACAAATACTACCATTGTATATGCTTGTCCTGGTGTGACAAATGCTGGGAGACACAGATGTAAGGTGGTTATGCTAGATTGCAAGAGTCACGTTTAGAGATAGGGATAGCTCTGTTGTTGTTGTTGTTGTTGTTTTTAGATGCCATTGAGTTGGTACTAACTCATAGTGACCCTATGCACAACAAAACAAAACACTGCCTAGTCCTGGTCTAATCTCACCATCGTTGCTACACTGGAGCCCATCACTGCCACCATTGTGCCAATCATTCTTATTGGGGGGGTCTTCCTCTTTTTCTTCAACCCTCCACTTTACCAAACATGATGTCCTTCTCCAGGGACTGATCCCTCCTGATAATATGTATGAAGTATGAGAGACGAAGTCTGGCCATCCTGGCTTCTAAGGATGGTGTTAGCTACTATTAAGTCAATCCCATGCACAACAGACTGAAATGTCTGGTCATGTGCCATCCCCATGATGAGTTGCAGATGGACTGCTATGATCCATAGGGTTTTCATTGGCTGAATTTTGAATGTATACGCCAGGCCTTTCTTCCTAGTCTGTCTTAGTCAGGAAATCCTCTAGCAACATACAAGTCTCCTCTGACACAGACAGGTTATACATGAGCTTCATTGACTGGAAATCAAACCTGGGTCTCAAGTCATGAATGGAAGAGTTCTACTACTAAAATCTCAATGTCTCCAGAGGGTATAGCAGGCCCTGTTTATGCTTCCTCTGACTTTCTGCCTCACATTTTCATTCTTGTTATAAGACAATGTGGTCTGAGGAGTTCACCCTCAGGCCTTGGCTCACTCCTGTGTGAAACAATCAAACTAAACTTAATCCATGAAAGCTGTAGCATGGAAGTAATTCATTCAGCATGAGCACAGATATTGTTATAGACACTGGAGACACAAGTATGAATGAAACACAGGATGTGTACCTCATGGAATATGAAAAGGGGATGGGCATGTACACAAAGAAGCATAATATGATATGAGGAAGAAAACGCCATGGAATTCTTACCTTCATACAGGGCTAGCTATCCTGGCCTTTATCTTCCCACCCAGACAGGAAATCCAACATGATTCTCAATCTCACTAAACACCTCACGGCGGGTTCCCGAGTTCCTGTGTCATCGTTGCGTGTGGTATAACGGCTTATTATGTGATTTAAGAACCGTGGCTTCATTAAGTTGCTCATTCTGCTTATCTGCAAATAAACATCCAAGTCTCAGGAGACCCCTACAGTGTCTGACACATTTTATCACAGAACAGAACAGCATTGCTGAGGTGGATTCCTGTCACACCACAGTCACAGACAGGAAGCCAGACTGAAAGCAGGGCACAGTTTTCCTCAGAGCCAAACCCCAAAGGTGGACTTGCTCTTTAGTTTTTCTTCCACTGAAAGAGCTTGGTATGACTGAAAACCTTCTATTCTGAATTAAGATTTTTATTGAGAAAAAAATCTAGAATGGGACATATTAATTTTAATGTGGCGGCATAAATTAATTTTAATGTTGTTGTTTTAAGTCAGCCATTATGATATTTTTGTTACCTAAGAGAATAGAAGGAAGCCAAGCAAGTAAACAAAGCCATGTTTAACGATGGCATCCTAAGTGCTTTGTTTTGAAAATCCAGTAACATTTTGAGCTTCAAAAGTGTTTAGGCACTATGTGCAGATAGTGGTTTTCTTCACAAACATAATGATTTGAGATTTAATTCAATAAAATTTAAGAGGGGTTTGTTCTCTAAAATTCTTACCCTTTCAGTCCAATACAAGGGCAAGTCAAAAAGTATTGCTATAAAATCAGAGAAACATTTCTTAAACAAAAATATCAACATGTGAAACCATTGTCTCTCAGCATTTTCTCCATCTAGGTTTATATCCTTCGGAGGGTGGTTGTTTTGCTCTCTGACTCTTCCTCCAAAGGATTCTGTAATCTTAAATTGATAGCACATCAAAATGGCAATTTAGGCATCTTCGAAGGACTCAAATCATATTCCTTTCCAAGGTTCTTTGAGTTTTGGAAAGAAAAAAGAAGTCTGAAGGGGCAAGATCGGGACTGTAGAGTGGATGGGGTAAGGTTTCCCAACAAAATTTCGTAGGACAGCCCTTGCTACTCTCAAAAACTGAGCATGTACATTACGATGATGGAAAAACATTCCTCAGTGCAACTTTCCTGGCCTTATTCTCATTTTAAAACTTCTTCATAATAAGCCCCCGTGATTATCCTGCACCCTTTGAGAAAATCTATCTAGATTACCCCTAGTGAATTTGAATTCACTCCACCTCGCAAAGAAAAACAGTCAACATAAACTTCTGAGCTGACCTCTCTGTCTTGAATTTAACTGGCCCAGCAGCCTGCTGTAGTGCATAGGATTAGCATTCAATCACAAGGTTGGTTTGAACAGGGCCGGCAGTTCAAACTCACCAGGTGCTCTGTACGGGGTCACTATGAGTTGGAACTGACTCAATGAGGGAACTTAACAACAACAACAACAAGAAGCAGATGGCCTAAGAAGTCACTGTTTTGACTGGACCTTTGTTTTTTGAAGGTACCCTAATGAGACTAAGACAAATATATTACTGAGAGCTTGTCTACAGCCATCCACTGATCACAGAGGCACATTTAAGCACAAACATTTTGTTCGGAATAAACTGTGCATGTATCTTTTTGGCTTACTCTCATAATGGACTACAAAGTTGGTTTGAATCACAGGGTTGGCAGTTCAAGCTCACCAGCTGCTCCTCAGAAACCCTATACAGGTTTCTGAGTCAGAACTGACTTGACAGCACTTAACAACAACAACTGCCACATGTTTATATGGATTATCTATTACTCGTCTAAAATTAGGATACTATTGGTCAGTCCTGGTATGGAGCTGGACTGCAAGGTCGGTTTGAACTGTGAGGTTGGTGGTTCAAGTTCACCAGCCACTCCTCGAAACCCTATACGGAGTCATTATGAGTCAAACCAACTCGAAGGGACTTAACGGGAACAGCATTGGTAAGTCAGATTTTATACTGCTTTTGTCTTTCTAAGGGGCCTGGTGGCACATTGGGTTAAACATTGGACTGCTAACTGGAAGGTGAGCAGTTCAAACCACTAGCCACTCCAAGGAAGAAAGATATGGTAGTCAGCTTCCATATAGATATATATCCTCAGAAATCCTGTGGGGCAGTTTCACTCTGCCATATAAGATAGTGATGGGCGGGGAGGGTTAGTCTTTTTCACAAGCATATTTTGTTGCTTAATAACAGAGTCAAGAGAAATATAAAAAAGAAAAATAGGCTCTCTCTAAATGCAGTATCCCTGTTGCCCTGGTGATTATCTGAAATTCAAGATTGCTTGTGAGAGCATGCTCATTACTCTTCGTAAGATTCTCTTTCCATGTGTGTATGTATATATGTGTGTGTGTATATATATATATATATATACACACACACAATATACACACACAGTAAAAGAATCTATGTGGGATCATCCGCACTCTGGGTGTACAATTTATTTTTAATCAACTTTTAGAAAAGACAAATACATCATTTTTCTATATAATCTCACTTTGTCCATCTGTCAACAAGCTTTTGTATTCCCTTATTAAAAAATATTTCAGGCTGAGCTGCAAGCCACAAATACACTGCTGTCTTCACTTCTTCATCAAAGTGGAATCTCTGTCCTCAAAGGGCTTCTTTCAGGGGACCAAACAGGTAAAAGACCAATGGAGCAAGTTCAGGACTATAGGGAAGATGCTTTAACACTTCAAAATGAAGTTTTTACAGAGTGTCAACAGTGTGGGCAGATGTGTGAGGACATGTATTCTCATGCAAGGTCACAATGCCCTTGGATAGCAATCCTCTGCATTTAATCTGAAATTTAGCCTTCAGTTCTTGAGTAAGTAGCTCAATTGTTGAACCTTTTTCTTGACGTTGTTGCTGTTGTTAAGTGCCATCAAGTTGGTACTGACCCATAGCGACATTATGCACAACAGAATGAAATACTGCCAACCTCACTACTGTTGCCAGACTTGAGTCTATCGATGCTGCTACTTGGCTAATCCATCTAGCTGGGGGTCTTCCTCTTTTTCTCTGACCCTCCACCTTACCAAACATGATATCCTTCTCCAGTGACTGGTCCCTCCTGACAATATGTCCGAAGTATGA
>NW_006408578.1:230960-246239 GCF_000296735.1 Chrysochloris asiatica | reverse complement strand
TCTTTTTCTCTGACCCTCCACCTTACCAAACATGATATCCTTCTCCAGTGACTGGTCCCTCCTGACAATATGTCCGAAGTATGAGAGATGAAGTTCACTCTGGCTGCACTTCTTCCAAAATGAATCTATTGGTTCTTTGGGCAGTGAGAATCCCAGAAAACAGTAATCATCAATTGTCCAGCTGATGGCTGAGTTTTGAACCTTTTCTTGGTTGGCGATTGAGGATGTTTCCATTCCATACTCTGCCATTTCCTCTCAGACTTGCAGTGATGAATCCATATTTCATCACCAGTAATGATCATTTTAAGAAACTTTTATCTTCCTTCAAGTATCGGTCCAAATTTTGTTTGCAGATGTCCAAATACTTCTGTTTATGCTCTCTGGGAGTTGTTTTGGTACTCATCTCGTACAAACTTTTCCAAATCCCAGTCTGTCATGGATTATTTCATAGGCAGAGCCATGACTGATTTTAAAACGACTTGCCACATAATCCACTGCCACTCCTCAATTTGACAGTCATTTCTTGTGCACACTGGATGTTGCCATCAGCCATGGACATGGATGTGCATTTTAGTATAACTGGAGCATGGATAATTTTTGACTCATATATATGTGGGTGTGCATGTTGTGTGTGGTGCTATAGGATTAGTTCCGGACTGTGAACCACAGGTTGGCAGTTCAAACCCATCAATTGCTCCTGGGAATTGCTTACAGGATCACTGTAAGTCAGAACCGACTTGATGGTACTTAACAACAACAATATATACTTATACATATAGATATAGAGTTTTACTTTAATGAATTTGCTCACAGAGGGGTGGTGTGTTCAAAATCCATAGTTCAAGCAATGGACTGAAGACCTCTGTGGGCTTGTATCCCAAGAGTCAGATGATAAGAGTGAAGAGTAAAAAGTTGAGACTGTTTATTCTTGTAAATATTTATAGTTTCAGAAACCTTACATAAGGTCAAAACTGACTCAGTGGCAATGGATTATGTTGTTTGGGGTTTTTTGTTTTTTTGTTGTTGTTGTTCATATCTGAATTATAGAATATTCCATTCATTCAAACAACTCAAAGTGCTGACTTTCCTTCTCCAAAGCAGTCAGTTCACCACGGTTTGGTCACACTAGCCTCTTTTCTGTCCTCAAACATAATTCCTTTCTTGCCTCAGGGCCTTTGCATGTGCTATGCTTTCTGCCTGGAAGGTTCCTGAACCCCAATTATTTTTTTCAAGCCTGGTGACTGCCATTCTTGGAGTCCTGTTATGACACTGTGGGCTAATGTGCTGGACTGCAAAGTTGCTTTGAACCACAAGGTCTATGGTTCAAGGTCACCAGCGGCTCCTCGGAAATCTTATACAGGGTTGGAGCTGACTTGATGGCACTTAACAATAACAACTGTCATTGTTGAAGCCCTGATGGTATAATGGATTGTCCATTAGGCTGCTAATCACAAAGTCAGCAGTTCGAACCCACAGGAGAGAGAAAGATGAGGCTTTTCTCTTCCCATGGCAATTTACAGTGCTGGAAGTGCTGTAAGGGCTTTCAGAGTAAACTCTGTCCTACCAGATCGCAGTAAGTCAGGATAGACTCAGTCACAGTGGGTTTGGTTTGCTTTGCTCATCCTCATTCTAGAAACAAAGTACTTGGCTGCCAACATAAAAACAGGTGGTTCAAACCCACTATTCACTTCATGGGAGAAAGAAGAGGCAGTTTGTTTCCATAAAGACGCACAGCCTTGGAAACCTTGTGTTGATGTTCTGTTGTTTCCTACTGGGTTGCTATGAGCTGGAATCAGTTTGATAGCATTTGGCTTTTATTCTCATTCTTCAGAACTCTGTTCAAAATTCAAGATGTTTTCCCTGACCACCTTAACTGAAGCTATCGTTGTTAACCATTGTCAAGTCGGTTCAGACTCATAGTAACCTTGTATAGGGTTTCAGAGGCTTTAAATCTTTGTGGGAGCAGAAAGGCTCATCTTTCTCCCACAGAACAGCTGTTAGTTTCGAACTGCTGACCTTGAGGTTCGCAGCCCGATTCGTAACCACTACGCTACCAGAGCTGATGTAGGTTTTTTACCTACTACACCATCCCCAAGTTATCAGTTACACTATCGATTACATTTGCTTCCATCAGAACATTTATTCTGATCTGAAATTGTCTACTGCTGTCTGACTCTCTTCCCTGCCACCACGAGACAGGTACGGTGTCTCTGTTGTTCACTCTTGAATCCTACTCCCCAATATAGCGCCTATTGTTGTTAAGTGTCATCAAGTCGATTCCGACCCATAGTGACCCTGTGTGGGGTTTCCAAGGAGCAGCTGGTGAGCTTGAACCACTAACCTTGCAGTTCAAATGACTTTGCAGTCTGACGCATTAGCCTACATCGCCACACCAGGACTCCGTTGCTCAACAAACATCTATCAAGTGAATGAATGGGTAAACTAATTAAAATAGAAATGAATAATATTGCATTTAGCTATGTTAGTAAAATGGGACATTAAGGGGAACCATAAACCTTCCTGCATTTATGTTAGAGTTGGGTGGTACAGTTAACATACTCCACTGTTAACTGAAAAGTTGGTGGTTTGAGTTCACCCTGAGGTACCTCAGAAGAAAGGTCTGACAATCTGTTTCTGAAAAATCAGCCATTGAGTACCCAATGGAGCACAGCTCTACCCTGGCACACATGGAGTTGCCAAGAGTTGGAATCAACTTAGTGACAACTGGCAATACATTTATATTATTGTTTTTCTGAAAAAATGTACCCCCTGTGAATGCAAATTGTGAGTGGGCCAGAAACTGCTTTGAAGAATAAAAATGGGCTAGGATAGAAAAAGTACAAATTGCAATATGGAGATATTAAATTTGCCTCTGAAGAAAGATAAAGGAAGTTTGCCTTGAAAAATCGTTAGGTCTGAAAATCTTCCATCTATCAAAAGCTTGTCACTCATCAGTCTCCCCCACTTTTGATATGAGTGCTTCTGGGAAAATAGAAATGTCCACCCACATTGCTGACTGCCTCATGTTCCCTACAAAAAAATTGGGGTGGAAAAGCAGGAGAGAAGCTAACAATGTTTGCTTGTTGTTTTCTTTTTAAAGACCCCCTAATTCTTTGGTCTGCTTTAAGGGAGCAACACCTGTTTTAAGCCTTCAGTTTTTTAATCTGCGGGAATCTGCAGCTGATATTGAGAGCTGCTGGCTACCAGGAAACGAAGCCATCTCATACCATGCTAATCTGATGAATAGAGGAGGGAAGGTATTTGTTATGAAAGGTCTGGAGTTGCTTGGAGCCTATGGGAGATTGTCAGGGTATGGACCTCTGCCAGAGGAGGGAGAGAAGACTGGAGGCGTCTGAAAGAAGAAAACAAATAATGCTCTTGGTCCTGAGCCCACTTTCTCCAGGGACTGTGAAGTTAAGATTAAGGTCAGGTCTGAGATGGAAGGGAGGAGACTGCAGTCTGGGAGAGGTGCTGGGCTCTGCTGCTTCTGATTCCACGTGTAGTAACCAAACCAATTGCTGTTGACTAGATTCAAATTCATTTCGACCCCATAAATGTCACAGGAGAAGTGTGTTCCACAAGGTTTTTAATGACTGATTTTTCAGATGGTGATCACTAGGCCTTTCGTCTAGGGCAACCCTAGAAATTCTTGACAACTCTAATCTCTTCTTCATTTATAATGATGTGGCTTATTGGTCTACATGTGAGGATTTTGTTTGTTTGTTTGTTTGTTTAAATGTTTTATTGTGGACTTGAACCTCCAAACTTTTGGTTAGTAGCTGAGTGTATTAACTGTTTGTAGCACCTAGGGATTTATAAACTGTTGGAATTATCCAAATCTTAAGGTTAAGGGAGTGACTACAGGCCAGATTTTAATGTAGGCACAACTGAATAGAAGAAAGGATATTGGTGGTACTTACCAGGAGTCCTGGTGTTGCACCTTGGGTTAATGCGCTGAACTGCAAAGTTGGTTTGAACTGCAAGGTCAGTGGTTCAAGCTCCCCAGCCATTCCTTGGAAACCCTATACAGGGTCACTATGGGTTGGAACCAATTCCATGGCACTTAACAACAACAATAGCAATTCAGTCCTTGTGTCAACAGAATAAGCATGTAGTTAGCTCCCTGTCATTGAGCTCCCTTGGGGTCTCGGGGAGCATATTGTTGGGTGACAGTCTCACAAACACAACCTCTAACAAGCTGGAAAAGACTTCAGGTAAGAACTGATTCTAAGGAATAAGTAGGCCAAGTGGAGAGAAAAAGAACGGCATTCTGGGAGACTAGAGAGCAAGACCAAAGAAGAAGACATAAGGCAAATCATAAAAGACTGATATGGAGACCTGCTTCATTTAGTCTGGAGGAGATGAAGAAGTTAAGATGTCACTATGGATCCACAGAGGGAAGCAGAGTTCTCACTATGGAGAAGAAAGAATTAAAGGTGAAGGTTGATGACAAAGGAGACATACTTGGAAAATATCACTTCTGTAAAAGGCTGACTGGCTTGGTCCTCAGTTTAACGAACTATTCATATACTTACAAATCTTTTGACGTGCCACTATATTGCCTTGGTATCATCCTAACACTGGGGCTGTAGAAGCGGTGACTATAGACAAGGGATCCCTGGATGGGGCAAATGATGTGCTCTTGACTATTCATCTAAAGGTTGGAGATTTTACTCACCAAGTGGCACCACAGAAGGAAGGGCCTGGAAATCATTGTCTATAAAGATTACTGCCAAGACAACTCTATGGAGCGATTCTACTCTAATATATGGGGTAGCCATGAGTTAGAATTGACTTGATGGCAACAAGTTTGCATTTTTCTGTTTTTTACTATAGACAAAAAATCCTCACATCTGGGCAGAGACAATGACGTGGAAAGATGGAGCGGCTGGGGACTTTAGACAGAGAGGGAGAGGGGCTGTGTGCTGATGACCGAGGGGCAGGCTTGTAGGGTATACTCTTTAGTTGGTTGATGATGCATGGAGGGGATTGTAACCATGGCAGTGAAATGATATACATAGGATGAATGTAAAACTAATGTTCTCCCATGTAAATTATCACATAATTCACAATAAAACATTTAAACAAAACAAATCCTCACATCTGGACCAATAAGCAACATCATTATTAAATGAAGAGGAGATTGAAGTTGTCAAGAATTTCATTTTACTTGTATCCACAATCAATGCCCATAAGAAGCAGTCAACGAATCAACTGATGTATTGTAATGGGCAAATGTGCTGCCCAAACTGCAAAGACCACTTTAAAGAGCAAAAATATCACCTTAAAGATTAAGGTGGGCCTGACCCAAGATAAGGTACTTTTAGTAGCCTCATCTGTGTGTGAAAGCTGGACAATAAGGGCAGAACCAAGTACAGAAACCCTCTGCACAACAGAACATTGCCCAGTCCCGGGCCACCCTCACAATTGTTACCCCTGAATCCTTAGCTGCTGCCACTATGTCAATCCATCTTCTTCTTTTATATTGTTCTTCCATTTTCCAAGCATGTTGTCCTTCTCCAAGGACTGGTCCCTCCTGATAATATGTCCAAAGCATGAGAGATGAAGTCTCCCCATCCTGGCTTCTAAGGAACATTCTGGCTGTACGTCACCCAACACAGATCTGTTTTTTCTTCTAGCCATCCATGGTACTATTAATATTCTTCTCCAACACCATAACTCAAATGCATAAATTCCTCTGTGGTCTTCCTTATTCATTGTCCAGCTTTCAAATGCATACAAGGTGATTGAAAATACCATGGCCCGGGTCAGGTGCACCTGAGTCCTCAGATTGACATCTTTGCTCTTGAACATTTTAAAGAGGTCTTGTGCAGCAGATTTTCCTAATGCAATATATTGTTTGATTTCTTGATGGCTTCTACCATGAGTGTTGGTAGTTGATCCAAGCAAAATGAAGTCTTTGACAACGTCATTGTTTTCTCCATTTACCATGATGTTGTTTATTGGTCCAGTGGTGAGGATTTTTATCTTCTTTACATTAAAGTACAATCCATGCCAATAGCTGTGGTCTTGGATGTTCATCAGCAAGTATTTTAAGTCCTCTTTATATTCGGCAAGCAAGGTTGTATCATCTACATATCACAGGTTGTTAATGAGTCTTCCTCCAATCCTGATGTCATGTTCTTCATATAATACATCTTTTCTGATAATCTACTCAGCATTCAAAGTCGTATTTGGTTCTTGTGCACTTGTTTTCATTTTCTTCAGCTTCAGCCTGAACTTGCATATGAGCAATTGATTATTTTGGTGATGTTAATGGAACTTTTCCACCATCTCTTTCCACAGATGTAGTCAGTTTGATTCCTGTGTATTCCATCTGGTAAGGTCCTTCTATGTTGTCTAAAAAAGGTATTTTCAATGAAGTAATTGGTCTTGCAAAATTCTATTATGTGATATGCTCTCCAGCATCATTTCTAACACCAAAGCCATATTTTCCAACTGTTGTT
This sequence comes from Chrysochloris asiatica, assembly GCF_000296735.1. Taxonomy (NCBI): domain Eukaryota; kingdom Metazoa; phylum Chordata; class Mammalia; order Afrosoricida; family Chrysochloridae; genus Chrysochloris; species Chrysochloris asiatica. The sequence continues at coordinate 239,772 of NW_006408578.1, read as the reverse complement.
GTTGTTAGGTGCCATTGAGTCAGTACCGACTCATAGCGACCTTATGCACAGCATAATGAAACACTGCCCGATCCTGTGTCAACCTCACTACTGATCCTTATTCTTTGTTTCCAACCTTTGCATTGCAGTCACCAGTAAGTATTAATACATTCTGATTGCAACACTTAAGAAGTTGATAGGATTCTTCAATTTTATCATCACTGGTTTGAGTCTTTTGTGTGTGATCAGGGCTCGGTACATTGCTTTTACTGATGAGGAAACTAAGACTTGGGTGATGAACAGCCCTGACCAAGATTAAGCAGTGTTGGGGCAAGGAATACAGCACCTACTGGCTGGAGTTAGCATTCCTGACTTACATGAGACTCTTAATGGACGATGTTTGTAATGAAAGGAGGTGAGGACATTCTAAACTTCTAAAACAATTTTTGCTTTACAGTTGCCTATGACAGCGACTATCTACCTTGCTTACACATCAGACTTACCTGAGAAGTTTTAATGCTTTTAGTACTTCCAAAGCTCATTCCCTATCCAGGTCAATTAAAACAGAATCCCTGGAACTTAAAACACACCCGTGCTCATTGCAGCACCATTTACCATAACTTGAAGGCGGAAGCAACCCTACTGTCCATCAACAGATGGAAGGTTAAATCAGTTGTGGTATTGTTGTGACTGTGTACCATTGAGTTGATTCCTACTCATCATAACTGTATGTGGCAGAATAGAACTGCCCCATAGGGTTTCCTAGGCTGTGAGATTTGTTAAAGCAGAGGGACAGGTCTTTTCTACCGCAGAGGCTCTAGGGGGGTTCAAACCATCAGCCTTAAAGTTAGCAGCCGAATGCTTATCCATTGCACCACCAGCACTCCTAAAATGTGGTACAAAAACTGAAATCAAACAAGTTACCATTGAATCAATTCTAACTCATGGAGATCACATGATATAATTTTGCAAGACCAATGACTTATTCAGCCAGAAAAAGAAATGAAGTACTGATACATGCTACAACATGGATGAACCTTGAAAACACTTGGTTGAGTGAAAGAAGTCAGATACCAAAGGCAATTCTTATATGATCTCACTAATATGAAGTGTTTAGAATAGGTGAATGCATGGAGACAAAAGTAGATGGGTGGTTACTAGGAGCTGCGGTTCGCGAGGATGGGGAGTTATTCCTCAAGTGTATGTTATGTTTCCCTTTGAGGGGATAAAAAACTTTTGGAAACAAGTGCTAAAGACCACACAACATGATGAATGTAATTATTATTACTGAATTGTGCAGTTGTTGTTAAGTGTCATTGAGTCGGTTCCAACTCATATCGATCCTGTATAGCATTTTGAGGAGGGGCTAGTAAATTTGAATCTCTGACCTCGCCATTCAAACTGACCTGACAGTCCAGTGTTTATCCTACAGCACCACACCAGTACAGTTAGCATGGTTAAATTGTGGTAGAACATATACAACAGAAAACTTGCCTTCTCTGACCACCCTAGAACAGGCATTTTTCAAGATAAGGACCTGGGTTAAGTAAGTGTAAAATATGCATAAAATGTTAAATAAATGATGAAATGAGAAATGAAAGCCAGGAATAAAGTTTTAAAAAAAGGTGTTGGGGGTGGGGGTAGTGCAGAATGTTGCAAGAACTAGGACAAAAAGCAAAGCCGAGAATATAAAAAGAAGCAGGTCATCTGGAGAAGGCTCTGTGGGGTATGAATACAAATGGAGGAAGGAAAGCTAGTGTGCAAATCCTGTCTTTTGAAACTTTGGAGCAATAAGTACAATCCCTTGGATACCCAGAGATATCAGCTCTTTCAAATGATTGACAAGCTCCAGTCATAAGCTGCCAATCCCTTCTGGGAGGACAATCACTGGCAGGTACCGGCAGCGTGTCCAGCACTGATAGGAAGCTCTAACCAAACCAAACCCACCCCACTGCCATTGAGTCCATTCATACTCATAGGGACCCTTTATAGGGTTTCCAAGACTGTAAATGTTTGGGGGAGCAGAAGGCCTCATTTTTCTTCTTAAGAGCAGCTGTTGGGTTTGAACTGCCCACCTTGCAGTTAGCAGTCCAACACCTAAGCCACAATGCCATCATAACTCCATGTTGTTGTTGTTAAGAACTGTTGAGTCAGATCTGACTCATAGCACCCTGTATAGCGTTTCCAAGGAGCAGCTGGTGGGTGTGAACCACTGACCTTATGGTTAATGGTCCACTACTTATCCTACAGTGCTACACCAGGACTCCTTTGTTTTTGTTGGTGTTGTTCTTGTTGTTAGGTGCTGTCGAGTTGGTACCAACTCATAATGACCCTATGCACAACAGAACGAAACACTATCCAGTCCTATGCCAAATTTACAATCTTGAGGTTGTGCCAATCCTCTCCTGATAATATGTCCAAAATATAAGAGACAAAGTCTGGCCATCCTGGCTTCCAGGGAGCACTCTGGATGTACTTCTTCCAACACAGATTGGTTTGTTCTTTTGTCAGTCCATGGTACTTTTAATAGTCTCCTCCAACACCATAACTCAAATGCACAATTCTTCTACAGTCTTCCTTATTCACTGTCTAACTTTTACAGGCATATGAGGCTATTGCAAATACCACGGCTTGGGTCAGGCACACCTTAATCCCCAGGGCTCCTTAGGAAGCTGTAGCAATTCTGTAACACCAACCTCACACTTTGCCCAACTTGAAATTGTAAGGAAAATCCACCAGAGAACAGAGAGAAGAGAGGGGACTGGTTTAGTGTGAAAAGAGCTCTGGTGATTGGGATATACCCTGTCCACTGAAACCTTCTGGTCCTTATAAGGACTTACCTGCATAATCTGTTCCTGGCAGGTTCCAAACAGTCAGAAACCTCAGGACTCCCACTGCATTTACAAAACAACTACCTGAAAGAATATGGTAGGTAATGGTTTCAAATCTCTGTCTCTCCCACTGTGACTGGCATTAGTCTCAGTAAGAGTTATTGCAGTGCAGTGCATGACTTCATATGACTCTTGTACCCATAGTCTTTATAATTCCCAACAAACAGATTTATTCCCTGATGGTTCTGCATAAGACAAGATGGGAAAAGATGCTGATACGATAATATGATTCAGTTGTGAGCAATTGTTAACAGAGTTAATTATGAAAATTTGGAACTCTAATGTGGGTATAAAATGGGCCATCACAGAATCAAAAAGGGGATCCCACTACCATCAAGGAAAAAGAGCCAGGAGTGGAGTGCATCCTTTGAACTCCGAGATCCCTATGCATTGAACCTCCTCAACACAGGGACAGAAAACTGTGATGCCTGAGGAGCAGCAGCAGAACCATGAACCAGAGCACCCGACAGAGTGATGGGCTTCCTCATCCATGTGGCATGCAAAGCTGAGTGCCTTTGGGCAGAAGACTCACTTCTGGAGTGGGGTGCTACCAGGCACTTGATTGGAGAGCTAAGTTGGCTGACCCACAGAACTACAGCCAACTATCTTTGGGTTGAGGCTTATAGTAGAATGGAGTGTCCTTTGGGCATTTATCAGCAACCTTAAGAGAGCTTTGTAGCATTGCTGGAGCAAAGTAGAGGGCAAGGGTCCTATGACTGAGAGACCAAGGGCCAGAGAGAGGCCTGTCTGTGAACACAGCTGAGAGGCTGGCCTGACGGGGAGAACTGTGCCCTGAACATTTCTGCCCTGAATTGTAACCTGTTAACGTCCCTAACAAACCCCATAAATATGACTATGGTGTCTGAGTTCTCTGTGGCCATTGTAATGAGTGATCAAAACTAGCAGAGCAGAAAGTGCCTTACAGAACACAGCCTTAGGCTGATAATGGGTTTGATTCTCCTCCTTCCCCCGGTAAAGTGAGAGGAGGTCAGATGCAACTCCCCCTTACCCTTTGTACAGCTACCACCCAAATTCACCAAAGAAAAACATTGGTACCCACTGATTAAAAAACAATATGCTTATATTCCTGAGAGGATTTCCTTCAGACTGTCAGTTAGCTCAGACTGTGAATGCAGAAGCTGGATAAAATCAAATTATTTTAGCAAGTGGGAAGCATTCATTCCCATGGCCCATCTGTCAGTTTGCCATACTGTGGAGGCTGTATTTGTTGCTATGATACTAGAAACTATGATTCTGGTATTTCAAATACCAGCAGGGTCACCCCTGGTGGATATGCTTTAGTGGAGTTTCCAGACTAAGATAGACTAGGAATAAAGGTCTGGCACAATCTACTTCCAAAACTCAGCTGATGGAAGCCCGTGGATCATGACAGAACACTGTCCTTGGTAATGCTGGAAGATGTGCCCCTAAGTTGGAAGTCGCTCAAAATACACAGTGGCTGCAAAGATAACACAGCACCATGCAATGTTTGATTCTGTTGTACATGCATGGGGTGGCTTAGTTATTTGTTGTTGTTGTTATGTGCCATGGGTCGGTTCCGACTCATAGCGACCCTGCACAGGGTTTCCGAGGCTGTTAATCTTTACAGGAGCAGAACGCCTCATCTTTCTCCCGCGGAACCGCTGGTAGTTTCGAACTGCTGACCTTACGGTTCGCAGCCCGATTCGTAACCACTACGCTACCAGAGCTCCTTGGCTTAGTTATTTAGTGCTGTAGAAATAACAGAAATACCACAAGTGGGCCGCTTTAAAAAACAGAAATTTATTTATTTTCTCATGTTTTGCGAGGCTGACATTCAAATTCACAATGTCAGCTTTAGAAGACTGTCTCTCTCTTTTGGCTCTGGAGGAAGGGCCTTGTGTCTTCTGAGCTTCTGCTTTCTGGTTCCTTGGAGATCTCCATGAGTCTTGGCATCTGCCTTTCTTGCTAGCTTGCATTCAATCTCTTTTTACAGCTCAAAAGACATTGGCTGGAGACATGCCATCTACTGCTGCTGCCTGGTTAACGTAACAAAGACAACCCTTTCCCAGGTATAGACATTAGGATTTACAACACACATTTGGGGGGACTCATGATAGTTGCCATGAGTCAGTGCTGACTGATGGCACCTAACAATGGCAGCAACAAGGTGTTTATTTGCTTTATGACTTCAGCATCATACTTTCTCTTGTAGATACAATCTGCTGATGAAAGACCACACGGTGAAAGCTTTATTTGAGTTGGCAATTCATTATCTTCAATTAGTTATGCTTGAAAGCTGGCATGGGACATGTAATGGCCGTGTGTTTTGCGACAACTGTAAGAGACTGTTTCCTGAGATGACCTCTAAGAAATTGTAGTAGAGCCACCGTAAGAGAATTTGATGATATTTGGGTGATTTCAGTTCTCAGATACTGTCAGAACTATGTGTGTGGTACTCTGCCTCAACCTATTTGACCTGTAAAACAATCTTCTTGAGAAGATAGAGAAGTTTTGATAAAAAAGTAATCATTAGTTCTTGGCTTCTGCTTCCATGAGTATTGATAGTGGATCCAAGCAAAATGAAGTCTATGACAACTTCAATTTTTTATCCATTTATCATGATGTTATTTATTGCTCCAGTGGCGAGGAATTTTGTTTTCTTTACATTGAGGAGAAATCCATACTGAAGACTGTGGTCTTCTATCTTCATCATGTAAATATTTTAAATTCTCATCACTTTCAGCAAGCAAGGGCGTATCATCTGCATATTGCAGGTTGTTAATGAATCGTTCTCAAATTCTGAGGCCACATTCTTCTTCATATAATCCATCTTTTTTAATTATTTGCTCAATGTACAGATTGAATAAATATGGTGAAAGAATACAACCCTGGCACATACTTTTTCTGATTTGTAACAATTCAGTGCCCCTCTGTTCTGTTTGAATGACTGCCTCTTGGTCTATGTACAGCTTCCTCATGAGCACTGACTAGAAAGCACCTTTAACAACAAGGGGACTTCAGGAAATGGAGAGAAAAAGCTTTCAATGTTGTCACCTTTTTCTCCAAAAGTGAAAAGATTACTTCAGAATTGTAGGATCCTGGACTCATGATGATTTTACATTTAATAAAAGGCAAGGTCACTAAAAAAAAATAAAATTATTCATTATTCTCTCTGTAACCTCAACTGTGATGTGGCTAAAAACATAAAAAGTGGAATGGCAGATCCTTCTTGCCTACTTCATACCCTTCCATTTAATTGTACGTTGCACCTCTTCCTGCTTTATAAAATGGAATATTCCAGAATGCACTCAAAAGCAGGAATTGGAAATGCAGGTGCTATTATCAGTGTGGTTAAGCAGATACCAGCACCTTCAATGATTTACTATGTTACTATGGTTTCCTGAGAGCAAGGGGAAAATGTCCCAAATTGGCAGAGGGTCATAAACAGTGCATGCTGAGTCATCTTTGTGATGGCCTAACATAGAAATGGGTGCTTTTGATGTGAATGGTTGTATAAATGCTTTTGATGCCTGTGTGTAAATACATAAAATAAATACTATGCCAGGTCTAGCAGAAATTACCACAGACATAGAAATTTCAAATATTTAACTTAATGACTTCCAAAGGAATCATGAGGTTCCCCTTGAATCATCTAAAATAATATGAGCTATTTCTTCCTGAATAGAATTAGTCGCTCTAAATCTTTACGGAAGCCAACTGCCTTATCTGTCTCCCTCAGAGAGTTTGTTGGTTTCAAATCGCCAACTTTCTAGTTAGCAAACCAACACTTAACCCACTGTGCCACTAGGCCTCCTTAACCATGTTGTTATTAAGTGCTGTGGGTCAGTTTGGACTAACAGTGACCCTGTATAGGGTTTCCAAAGGAGCTTTGACAGTGTAGCGGTTACAAATCAGACTGCGAACCTCAAGGTTGGCAGTTCTAAACTACCAGCCTTTACACAGGAGAAAGATGAGGTTTTCTGCTCCCGTAAAGATTTACAGCCTCGTAACCCTATACAGGGTCACTATGAGTTGGAACCGACTCCATGGCACAAAACAACAACAACAACATAACATAGGGCTTCCAAGAAGTGCCCAATAGGTTTCAACTGCCAACCTTGTTGTTAGCAGTCCAGTGTTTATCTAACAGCACCATACCAGGACTTCAACCATATGATTAGGAGCCCAGAGAAGGGAAGGCACAGACTCAACCAATCCCTGGACTCACTCAAGAATAACATAATGCAAACTACCTATCGACTAGACATGAGGTTAACTAGACATTCAGTGCCCTCCAAACTACTGAATTCATTTCCTAGAGTTGCTGTAACAGGCAAACCACAAACTGGGTGACGGAAAACAACAGAGATTTGTTCTGTCACAGTTCTGAATGATGTTGTTGTTGTTATGTGCTGTTGAGTTGCTTCTAATTCATAGCAACCCCAAAGGAGCCCAGCTAGCATAGTGGGTTACATGTTGGACTGCTAACTGCAAGGTCAGCAGTTTGAATCCACCAACCTGTCTGTGGGAGAAAGATGAGGTTTTCTGGGGTGGCACTGTGGGTTAATGCGCTTGATGACAAAGTCAGTTTGAACCACAAGGTCAGTGTTTCAAGCTCACCAGCTACTCCTCAGAAACTCTATACAGCATCGCTTTGGGTCAGAACTGACTCAATAGCACTTAACAGCAACTACACCAAAGATTTACAGCCTCAGAAACTCTACACTGGGTCACTCTAATTCTATGGCACACAGCAGTAGCAGCATAGAATTTCAAAGGGAGGCTGGTAAGTCGGAACTGCCAACGTTATGGTTAGCAGTCCAGTGCCTATCCTACACCACCACAATTCCAAAAACATCCAGAATTAATTAGTTCCTTCCTGAAGCTCTGAGGCAGATTATACCTCCCTCCTAGCTTCCATACTTCCCTACGAGCTTCTTGTAGTTAACAGAATCCTTGGTGTTCCATTCCTTGGCTTGCAGATGCATCACTCCATATGAGACATGACTGTCTTTCCTCTGTGTGTATCTGAGTCTTTGAATCCTTCTCTCTTTATAAAGACACCAGTCAGTGGACTTACTCCATTAACTAGATTATATTTGCAAAGACCCTGCTTCTAAATAGACCCAATAGGAGGGTTAGGAGTGCAGCATCTCTTTTCGGAGGGTACAGTTTAACCCATAATCACCACCAAAGCAAAAATCAAACCATGTTCCATAAATCCCACTGGTATCTCTTTACCAGATTCCAGTTGGGAAAGATAAAGCCTTAAGGAGAAATATGATGATATGGCAAAGTTTTTGGTAAAGGGTCAGATAATAAATATCTTAGGTTTTGCAGGCCATCCAGTCTTCATTACATCAACTCAACTCTGCCACTATGGCTAATGTAAATGGAGGGCTGTGCTGTAAGCCAATAACACTGTCTTAACAAAAACAGGTCATGCATCAGGTTTGGCCTGAGGACTGTTTATGTTATTGAAAATGATATGGATATGTGAAAAATGGGCATTGTGTTGGTTATCTAGTGCTGCTATGAAAGAAATACCACAGTTCAGAGCACCAGTTCTAGAAGAATGCTCTGTCTTTGTCCATTCTAGGGGAGGGTCCTTATTTCTTTCATCTTCTGTTCCTAGGTTCCCTGGCATTAGGAGTTAATGAAGGATGCACCAGGAATAGGTTATTCCTTGGGTAACTGAGGAGAATCATGTTGAGAACTGTATTGGTACCCTTGGGCTGCCCTAACAACATAGCACAAAGTGGGTTGTTTTTAAGAACAGAATTTAATAGATAAAGCAAATGTTGAAAGAGAACCAAATAGGAAGATTCATATGTCCTAATTTTAAAACAGCTATGATATTCAACACAGAGTCATTGTACCAGAAGGAAATGGTTAATGTTCAACCATTTCAAGAGATACCATATGAACAAGAGCCAATGATACTCAGAGAGGAAGTCCAA
>NW_006408578.1:213725-229605 GCF_000296735.1 Chrysochloris asiatica | reverse complement strand
TGGTGAGGTTGGCCCAGGATCGAACATTGTTTCGTTCTGCTGTGCATGGAGTCGCTATGAGTCGGTTCCGACTCGATGGCACCTGACAACAACAACAATGATATTCAAAACAGCCTGGTACTATTAGGAGGGTAAGTCAAAAAATATTGCTACTAGAGTTCTAGTTTATACACACAGGAGTTTATTCCAAACAAAACATGTTTTTAAAATGTCTCTGTGAGCAGCCAATTTCTCTCACTAATACACTTGTCTTAATCTTGTTAGGATACCTTCAATAAAGCAATCAAATCTAAACAGTGGCATCTGTGGGGATCTTCTAGGCCAGTTATCATTGAGGCACAGAGGTCAGTTCAGAAAGCTTTGGAAACTCTTTTGGGAGACTCCAAGGGATTGTCTTGATAGATTTCCTCAAAGGGCACAGGACAGTCAGGTCGCTTATTAGGAAGAAGTTTTAAGAAAATTGAAAAATGCATGGGTGAGAAAAAGGCCAGGAAAGTTGTACCGAGGATGTTTTTTCCATCATGAGAATGTACTTATCCTTTGAGGGTAGCAAAGGTTGTTCTATGAGAATTTCACTGTAAAACCTTACCTCATCTACCCTACAGCCCTGATCTTGCCCATTCATATTTCTTTTTTGTTTCCCAAGCTCAAAGACCATTTAAAAGAAACACAATTGAAGTCTCTTGAGGATGACAAAACTGCCATTTTGATGCGAAGTCAATAGAAGAGCACAGGGGTCTTTAGGGAAGGGCTTGAGAGAGGGAAGCGCTACCTTCAGAAGGGTAGACACCTAGATGGAGGAGATGCTGTTATTTTTAGAAAACCATTTTTAAAACAATGTTGTTATTTTTAAATGCCATCGAGTCAGTTCTAACTCACAGCCTCCCTGTATAGGGTTTCTGAGGAGTGACTGGTGGAGTTGAACCACCAACCTTACAGTTAGCAGTCTGATCTTTATCCTATAGCTCTATACCAGTACTCCAATAGCTCCATATATTAATATTTTTGCTTAATAAAGGTGTCTATGATTTTGTAGCAACTTTTAATTTTTACTTACCTTCATATATATATCCTATAAGAATCTAATATTCAATATGTAGAAAACTTCAACAACTTAACAACAGAAAGACAAATAACTGAATCATAAAATGGACAAAGGACTTGAAGAGACCAAAGAGAACATTCAAATGGCCATCAAACATATGTAAACATACTGAAAGTCCTGAGCCTTCAGAAAGATGCAAATCCAAACTGCAGTGAGATACCATTTCACTCCCATTAGGATGGCAAAGGGAATCCTGGGGTGGCACTGTAGGATAAGCACTGCACTGTAAGGTCAGTTTGAACCACAAGATTGGTGGTTCAATCATACTAGCTGCTCCTCTGAAACCCTATACAGGGTTGCTGTGAACCAGAACAGACTCAATGGCACTTAACAACAACAACAGGATGGCTAAGGTGAAAAAACAAAAAACAGAAAATCACAAAATGTTGGAGAAGATATAAGGAGATCAGATTTCATTAGCATTTGTTGGGAATGCAAAATGGTAACGCCATTGTGAAAAGCAAAGAAGTGGCTCCTTAAAAAACTAAAAATAGACCTACTATTGTTGTTAAGTGCCACGGAGTCGCTTCCAACCCATAATGACATTATATAGGGTTTCCAAGGAGTGACTGGTGAGCTTGAACCACTGACTTTGCAGTTCAAACTGATTTTGCAGGCCAGTGCATTAGTCCACAGTGCCACACCATGACTCCAATGACCTAGCAATTCCATACCTACATCAACACCCAAAGGACTTGACAACAGAGACTTTTACACCAATGCTCATCACAGCACTATTCACAATAGCCAAAAGGTGGAAACAACTTAAATGCCCATCAACAAATGAATAAATAAACAAATTGTGAGACACTCTTGTAATAGAATATGACCTCGCCAATAGAAGAACTGAAGTCTTAATACATGCTGCAATATGAATGAAGCTTGAAGATATCATGCTGAATGATGTAAGACAAAAGATAAAATGACAAATAGTATGTGATCTCACTAATATAAAAGACAAGACTAAGCAAGCGTATAAAGGCCCAAGTTTATTAGTAGTTACCACGGGTGAGGGCGAGGGGTTAATTGTATATGGAGTACTGACTATGGGTTTAGAATGATGGAAAACTTACACTGGTTAATAGCAGGGTTACATAACTGATTAATATAATTTTTGTGGTTAAGTGTATACCAGTAAAAAGTTGAATTAGCAAGAGTTGTGTGATAGATATATTTACAAAAATGACACACACACAAAAAAATAGCTGCTGAGGCTGCTAATGTACAACCAAATGCCTCATTTGGTTTCTTGGTTTGGAAGGTAATGGTTTCATGGAACACCCTAACTAATTGGCCTAATAATGCACAGTGTTTCTGTTCCACCTACTAGCTTGTTGCATGGTTTCTTAAAAGTTAGCAAGCAGCCTTCCAAGATACATTGGTCTCTTTTCACCAGGGAGTAACAAAGGAAAAAGAGTCAGGGGTAGGAATAAATGGAATGGGTGGCTAAATTGTCTCCATGAGACCAGAACTTGATGGAGCCTGGCTACCGTTAATGAGTATTTTGGTCAAGATTCTATAGCAGAATCCTGATCAAAAGGGAAATACAGAATAGAATTTCAAATTCTCATGGAATCTTGATTTTCTGGAGTCATGGAAGCTGGATGAACCCCCCTGGTTCTACTGCCCTGAAATCATCTTTAAACCTTAAACCAAAAATATCTCCTGAAGTTTTCTTAAAACCAAACAATAATTTAACTTAACTAGTAAAGAATGTCTGCCTTGAGCTTGTGCACAATCTGTATGAGGCAAAGTGACAACAGCAACTCAATGATTAGCAAGGCACCTGAGGGCAGTGCTTCTGTGTGAATAGGGAAGGAACAAGTCACAAAAGGAAGGTGAGAACGGTTGCTCTTGGAAGAATGCTGTCCATGTCACTGGGCTGTGAATGCAGCAATTGTTAATCTCTATGTTCTGCTGTGTATATTTTCAGGAACAACAACAATAAAATCAATTGTTAATTAAAAAATGAACGGGAATGTGTGTCCTTGTGGAGATTGTAAGTCCAAGGCAGAGTGTTGATCTTTCTGATGACTCTCAGCAAGACATTCTATGCCTCTCCTAGTTTCTGATGGCTCCCAGCAGTCCTTGGCGTTCCTGGCATGCATCGGCCGCCATTGTGATATGACATCCTTCTCCTGTCTCCTTGTCTCTGAATATCTTTTCCTCTTTAATAAGGACACTAGTCATCAGGACCCACCTTCGCCAGTATCACCGTATGTTAGCATAACGGTTTATGTCTTCAAAGACGCTATTTCCAAACACAATCATACATTCACAGGTACAGAGGTGGAACTTCAATATGTCCTTTAGGAGAAACAACTAAATTCAACAAGGACTCTTGGAGGTACTGTGTAGAATGGGGAAACTGGGTTTTGTTTTGTTTTTTTATCGACATATGGCCTTCATTTGTTGAAGGATGTCCCTCGTGGCTTTGTGTGTTCAGCATTTCCCACAGACTGTCCGACTCTCCTGAGCACTGGAGGAAGCAAGCCCTCAATCAGAGAAGAAGAGGGTGGGGGACTTAGGGTAGGAAACTGACAGTCCGTATGAGACTGCCACTGTGATGTCAGGGGTGGTCAGCGGTGAACCAAGGGCATTTTGGATGTGGCGATAGTGTCTGCTACACTGCCTCATGTTGCTAAGTACCACTGAGTTGGTTCCCACTCCTTGTGACCCTATATAGGGTTTCTGAGGCTGTAAATCTTTGTGGAGCAGAAAGCCTCATCCTTCTCCTGCACACTGTTTCACAAGGTTATTATGAAGATGATGTGTGTTAATATTTGTGAAGCACTTAGAAAAATGCCCATAAGTATCATTTAAATGATTGTCAAATCAACTCAGCATGAGCCCATAGGACAAAGAACTACCTCATAGGGTTTCCAAGGCTGCTGTAAATCTTTACGGAAGCAGACTGCCGTATCTTTGTCCCACAGAGCTGCTGGTGAGTTCAAACCACCAACCTTTTAGTAGTAAGCAGCTGAGTACTTACCCACTGCACACCAGGGCTCCCAAATTAACGGTGGATGGCATTTCCATAAAGATTGACAGTTAGCAGTTCTGTCTGACAGCTTCTCCAGGAGTTGGAATCAACTGAAGGCAGTGGGTTTGGTTTTTTGTTTGGTTCACTGAAACAATAAGAAAGAATATTAAGTGCAACAAAAATTACATTGCTGTGGCTCTGTAGGATCAGCATTGGACTGTAAACCACAAGACCAGCAGTTCAAACCCACCAGCTGCTGCTGGGAAACCCTATACAGGGTCACTCTGAGTCGGAACTGACTCAATAGCACTTAACAACAACAAAATGTAATAAGAGCTCTGATACCACAGTGTTCAGCTACTGACAAAGATTGACAGTTTTGGTCTGCCCAGCAGTTCTGTGGGAGAAAGATTTGGCAATTTGGTTCTGTAAAGATTGTAACCTCCTCTCTCCTTTATTGAACTGGAATAGATTCAATAATACTGGGCTTTTAAAAAGGCACTACTACGGGGCAAAGTAGAATCCCCACTGAGTGATTTTCATCCTGTCTAGACAGGTCTGGTGAAAGGAGATGTGGACAAGACTCTCATGATTCAATAGTGAGTAATTGTTATCATAACTAATTGCAATTGTCACAACTGTAAAGGTAGAAGTTTTGTAGCAAAAAGGGGTGAGTGGTCATACTTACAGTTCCAGAGCAGAGGACCCTGGGACCACCAAGGGAGAAGAACAGCAGCAGAGTGTGGGACCCTACCCAGAGAAGCCGCAATTCCAGAGATGTAGGCAGAGATGGTGACATGGAGAGATAGAACAGCTGAGGATTCTAGATTCATGGAGGGAGAGGGGATGCGTGCTGGTGGCTGGGGGGCAGGGTGTGCCCTTTGGCTGTTTGAAAGACTGTATATTCCTGAGTGTTTTTGGTGCACACCCAAAAAACAAAACACAAAAACAGAGGGAATAGAAGCAATACTGTTGAATGATGAAGCATGCAGGGGATTGTAATCATTGCAATGAAATGAACTGATGTTCCCCCATGTAAACTATCACTCAATTCACAATAAAAACTTAAAAAAAAAAAAAAAGGTAATACTAGTGGAACACTTAAATAAGTACTACAATGAATTATAAAGGAACATTACAATTGTTTGAAACATGCAGTAAATTATAAACAGTGGCCTGTCCCACTTTAAAGCTGAATCAGCACTGTATACTGCATTAGTTGATGGCAACAATGGAGAGTAACCAGGAGAGGGGTGGACATAGGTTATCAAATAAACCTTGCACCATATTTAATGGACACCCAGTTGTTACAGTGTGGCATGGGTAATTGTTGTTGTTGTTAAGTACCATGGAGTCCGTTCTAACTCATAGTGACCCTGCACGGGGTTTCCGAAGTTTTAAATCTTTACAGGAGCAGAAAGCCATATCTTTCTCCCACCGAACAGCTGGTAGTTTCGAACTGCTGACCTTGAGGTTAGCAGCCCGATTTGTAACCATTACACTACCAAATAATATGCTGTTTACATAAATTACTATAATTTGTATTACAAATACAAATTGTGTGCTTCTCATTTTGTTAATCCTATGATATTTAAAACTAGGAAAATATTGACCATTGCCACTAACATACTTTAATCATCACAACCACTATGTTGAATGATGGAGGCCCTAACTGAAGCCAATATAGTTTGTACTTCTCTTGTTCACAACCCTCTTGACTCTTAATTCTAATCATTCTCATCTGGTTAAATCCCCCTCAAGTCTCCCTAAACAAAAATAATAAAAAATAAAACCTATTGACTTTGACTGTTCTCACTTATTGTAACCCCATGTGTTTCAAAACAGAGTTGTTCCATGATGTAATCTTTACAGAAGTAGATCATCAGAGCTTTCTTCAGTGGTCGCACTGGGTGGATTTGAACTGCCAAACTTTAGGTTAGTATTGTTACTGTTGTTAAGTGCCATGGAGTTGGTTCTGACCCATAGAAACCCTTCATAGGGTTTCTGAGGTCCAACTGGTAGGTTTGAACCTCTGACATTGAGGAAATCAATCAAGTGCTTATCCTATAACTTGTCAGGACTCTTTTAGGTAGTCAAGCACAAACGACAGCATCCAGGATCAATTTCCCCATACCCTTCCTTTTCCATATGGCTTTAAAGCTTATAAACACATTCACCTTCTCTTTCCCTGAGAGTTCTGTCTGCTGGATAACTCTGAACCTTGTCTTACATACTCATAGCATCTTTAGGGAGAGGTCTCAGGCTTGTTGCCATGTTTCAGAGGGATGGAGAGAGGGATTCCTGACCAAGCGTACCCGGGAGAGGGTAGGGAACACAGTGATAATGAGCTGAATCATTAGCATCTAGGAGTCCCAGGTGATGGAAGGTGAAAGGTTGACCATAATGAGAAGTAGGTCAATAAAAGAACAGTGTTCATGCAAGTTGGTTCTTGTTCCATGATTCATCTGCAAAAACCTGTGCACAAATCATCTGCAGTGGTCAGAAGCTATAAGAACAAGCCTTCAACCACTCCCAGGAATCAGAGAGATAATGTAGAGTGGGAAGAGAAGGTACCAATCATGGCTTCTGATAACCTCTCTAGACAGCCGAGTTACTAAGTCACAGTACCTTCAGAGGCATTTCTGGACTATAGCATGTGTCCCAGTCAAATGCTCTTAGCTGCAAGAAACAGAAACAAATCAGCAACCCAAAAAAGTAGCTTAAATAGTCAGGGTGTTCATTGTTCCACAAAAGAAAATGTCCAGTGTTGTTACATTCATTGAATTAAAAAAGCATCATCACTGATCAAGATTCTTTGTTTTGCCAGTTTGAGGGCATCATCCTTGTCCTCACACTAGCTTCCCCCAGGGCTGATGATGGACTCTGCCTCTTTGTGCATTCCATCCAGACATAGCTATACCCAGGGAGAAGAAGCCATATCCTCATGGGTCTTCTCCTTTAGAAGTGAGGAAACCTTTCCCAGAAAGTAGGTCTCTTATCACAGCTCATTGGCCAGAATGGACCACAACCACACTCCTAAACATAGTGCAAGAAGAGGAATAGAGTCATCGTGGTTGGTTGCTTTAGATAATTTAAAATTTGCTCTTGGAGCTAGCCTGAGATTGGAGTCAACCTCCCTTGAGTCACATAAGGGAAGAATAGATTGCAAATCAACCATGAGGTTCTGCAACAACAACAACAAAAAAACCCCCAATAGACTGACTATTGACTCATGACTGACAGTAGAATTTTCTAGATATCAGGAAGGCCTCTTGATGCTGTTATATTCCCCCCTCCCCAATTCTTTCCTAAGTATCTGAAGATGAGTTAAATTTCTTTGACAAGGATTTTTTTATTTCATAATTTCAAATGAAATGTTCAAAAATTAAATTATGTCTGAAAAACTAGTGATAGTAGGTTGAATTCCCTTTAACTGTTGTTGTTGTTGTTAAGTATCATTAAGTCTGTTCTGACTCATAGAAACCCCATACAGGGATTCTGAGGAGTGGCTGGTGGGTTTGAACCACCAATCTTGCAGTTAGTAGTCCATGGTTATCCAACATTGCCACACCAGAACTCCTCCTTTAAATTCGGAATGTCTAATACAGTCTTTCCCTCTTTGGAAAAGAGAAAGGACATTAGAAATCAGAAAGATAATATGTACCTGAAGAAATTGGCACATAAATATTTGTACATATTTTTATTATAGTTGTTATTAGTTGCTGTCTGGTTGACTCTAGCTCATGGTGAACTTATTACAACAGAAACAGATGTTGCCCAGTCCTGTGCCATTGCACGATTGTGAGTACATTTGATTCATTTTTGTGACTATTAGATCAATCCATCTTATTGAAGACTTCCCTCATTTTCATTGACTCTCTACTAAAGATGTTGTCTTTTTCTAGAGATTAGTCTTTCCTGATGATGTGTCCAAGGTAAGCAAACCAGTCTCACCCTTCTCACTTCTAAAGAACATTCTGGTTATATTCCATCAAAGATTTATTTGTTCATTCTTTTGACAGTCCACAGTATATTCAATTTCTTTCTTTGCCAACACCACAGTTCCAATGTTCCAATTCTCCTCTTCCTTTTTCATTGTCAAGCTTTTGCTTGCATATGAAGTGATTGGAAGGACCATTACTTGGGTTAGGTATTCCTTAGTACGTCTCATGTTGTTGTTGTGGTAGTTGTTAAGTGCCATCTAGTTGGTTCCATGTAGACGAAGACCCCCAACAAGATGGATTGGCCAAGTGACAGCATCGATGGACTCAAGCGTGGCAACAGTAGTGAGGTTGGCCCAGGATCAGGCAGTGTTTCGTTCTGCTGTGTATAAGGTTGCTATGGGTTGGTACCGACTCGATGGCACCTAACAACAACAACAACAGTTGGTTCCAACTCATAGCGATCTTGTATAGAGTTGATGGGTTTGAACCATCAATCTTGTGGATAGCAGTGCTGTTGTACCCTATAATGACAGGAGATTCCTTGTTGTATCCCCAGCAATCAGCACAGATAGGCACATAGTTCATATCTTATCAAGCAAGAAAAAGAAGACCATAGACGAATTAATGCATTTGAGTGGTGTGTTGGAGGAAAATATTAAAAGAAACATGGAATGTCAAAAGAACAAATAAATTTATGTTGGAAGAAATACAGCCAGAATGCTCCTTAGAAACCAGGATGGCCAGATTTCATCTCTCCTACTTCGGACATATTACCAGGAGGGATCAGTCCCTGGAGAAGGACATCGTGCTTGGTAAAGTGGAGAGTCAGCGAAAAAGAGGAAGACCCCTAATGAGATGGATTGGTACAGTGGCAACAGCAATGGACAATGATTGTGAGGTTGGTGCAGGACCAGGCAGTGTTTCGTTCTGTTGTGCATAAGGTCACTGTGAGTCAGTACCAACTTGATGGCACCTAACAACAATAACAACAATCAAGAAACTCTTATGTTCACTTTGGTGGGAACTCTGATGAGAAACACAACAGCCCAGTCATGCATCTCAGGTATAAATCTTGCTTATTCAGATCTAAATCTTCTAAAACTTTTGTTAACCCAGGTTAACAAAAGACCTTCTTGGCCCTTGTTCTTAAAAACATTTTCTTGAGATAATTTACCCAAATCCAATGACCGCCTCCACACACATAGACCTGCCTCTTAAACCTTGCGTTATTGTTGCTCTTCTGCATTGTTCTATTAGAACCTCTCCATTCTTCTCCCTTTTAGATCCTTAACCAGTGTCAAGTTCTAGAAAATGCTTCTTAGCTTTATCATCAGCCAAATAATATTTTGTAGACTATTTTAACATCGATTACATATTGTCACACTAGCATGGTTTTTGCTTTCAGTTGAATTTATAAATTCCTCTTAAGTTTTTTCCCCAAAGCTTCACACTTTGTGTTTTCCCCATCCATCATTTCTTCTCAGACCCAGAATTCTCATTGTCTATTTCCATCAATCACTAGAGAGCATCTGTAAAATCATTTATGCACCAGCGTGTGAAAAATAACTTACATGGCCACAAAAAAGTTAACATGCACAATAGAGGCTATTCCAAACATTCAAAAGTCTCCCACAGATGGCAGGTTGTACACTGTCTCTCCTTCACCCCCTCGTCCCCTTCAATGCATATAAACTAGGGGGCTGCAACATGCAATGAATTCAGTAAATGCTTGCAGAAGCCTACAAATGGAAACCTAATGGCCTTTCCCCACTGCAGCCAATCCAATTGTGTATCCATTATGCACATGGATGCTGGTATTTATATAACTTTAAAGGGCTTATAAAGTCCACAAAGAAATCTGACATTCACATTAAAGCTGTGTCCTTAGTTCACCTCACTGTGCAAACGTACTGCAAAATATTTGGTGAAGTTAATCCCCATCTGGCCACCTCCACACTAGCTAAACACAGCAGGAGAAATTAGAGAAATGAATTCCAAGCATGCTTTATGACTTATTTGCTGTGTGAGTTTTAAATGAATGCCATAACTTTCAAAATATATTTTGTTTTGAAAACAACCGAAGGTAAGTGGTTCCACTGGTGTGACAGACTGCCTCAGGATGCATGAAGTCTGCTATAATTTTGTTTCATTTTCATAGTGTATATGTGTATTATATTTATTTAGGTTGTTGGTCTTCAGTGCCATGGAGGTGGTTCCAACTCAAAGCTACCCTGTATAGGGTTTCTGAGTCTGTAAGTCTTTATGGGTGCAGGGAACCTCTTCCATGAACTTTTTGAAGCCCCTTCGTATGGTGTAGGTACTTCTTGTGGATGTTACAGTGTAGGCTGGAGTGGGTATTCCAAATCGCATATGCCTTCTATTCTGGAATCAAAGAGAGAATAATCAGAAGTGAGGTGTTGGAATATATGTAGGGTCATGGAAGCCAATGGTAGGGGTATGAGTTTATGGAACATTTAGTACCATCCCTATGGGAGTGATTATGAATAGACTTTGAAACTGCTTAAGAACAGACAGTATCATAGATTTTTATAATCACTTCAATGACTACACTAGATTAGCCTAATGCAGTTTGGGTAGTAAGCACAGGTACAATAACTGCCTGCTGGATTCGTGTGAAGTATAAGAAGAAGAGTATAGCCCAGTGAATACAAGAAGGGAGAAGCCTCTAACCCATTCAGAAATGAAGTAAATCTCCGTGTTCATCACTGTCCTCTTTAGAATTTGGAGCCAATGTTCCTAAAGTCAGTGTTTAAAGGGACAGAGAAGAGAATCAGGGAAACATTATGAAGACAATAGCTCTTAATTGTTGTTGTTGTTATGTGCCATGGAGTCGGTTCTAACTCATAGCAATCCTGTACAGGGTTTCCAAAGAACAGAAAGCCTCATCTTTCTCCCACAGAACAACTGGTAGTTTCAATCTGCTGACCCTGAGGATAGCAGCCTGATTTGTAACCATTACGCTACCAGAGCTCCTTATTACTGGAGACTTATTAGAGATTCCAGAGTCCTGGTGTGGGGCTGTACGATAAAGCACTGGACCGCAAGCTTGGTGGTTCAAACCCTCCAGCCACTCCTTGGAAACATTCTACAGGGTCGCTATGTGTTGAAACCAACTTGCCAGCATTTAACAACAGCAGTATAGACCAGGGTCTAAGTGGTGCGAATGGCTAACATGCTTAGCTGCTAATCAAAGGTTGGAGGTTTAAGTCCACTCAGCAGTGCCTTGGAATAAAGGTCTGGCAATCTATTTCTGAAAAATCAGTCCTTACAAACTCTGTGAAGTACAGTTCTATTTTGACACACATGAGAGACCATGAATTGAGAGTCTACTCAATGGCAGCTATTGTGTTGTTTTGATTTGTTTTTGTTTTCACTATAGACCAAACTCTCTGATGATGCTTTCCCAGGACATAATAGGAATGAAATGAAATGCTGAACCCATGAGATTTTAACTAACACTGCCCATAAAACAGGAAATTAATTTCTAATATCTCTTCATATTTCTAATCTACTCTGACATTTTAAATTAAATGAATATATTTTTGTTTCTCTTATACTTGAAAAAAACCCACAAACTGACAATGAAGCAATACCAAAGGATTTTGCTATGTCTATGAAATAGAGACCATGTATACAAGGCCATCTATGCAGTAAGAACTGAATTTGGCATAGAGAGAGAAAAAATGATGGGCGGATGGAATCCTTAATGCAGTTTTGGATATCAGTCAAATCAGTCTTAAATATGACTTGTTGTAACCAGACTGCCATTCTCCTTTATAGCAGGTAGAAGCAATATGCTCTGGGTTAAACAGGAGGGAAGGGTTTGCTCATTCATTTATTAATTCAACAAGCATTTATTGAATTCTAGTAAGTGTCATTAAAGTCTATTAAGTGTCTGTCAGTTTGCTGTACTGTGGTGGCTTGTGTGTTGCTGTGATTCTGGAAGTATGCCACCAGTATTTTAAATACCAGGAGCGTCACCCATAGTGGATAGGTTTCAGCTGAGCTTCCAGACTAAGACAAACTAGGAAGAAAGAGAGATAGACTACTTCCAAACATGTAGTCACTTATGAATAGCAGTGGAACATTATCAGATATACTGCTAGAAGAAGAGCCTCTCAGTTTGGAAGGCATTAAAAATACAACTGAGGAAGAGTTACCTGTTCAAAGCAGAGTTGACCATGATGATATTAATAGAATAAAGCTTTAGGACCTTCATTTGTTGATGGGGCACAACTCAAAATGGGGAGGAGCAGTTGTAAACATCCATCAATAATCAGAACACAGAAATTGGAAGTTGTCAAAAATGAAATGCAGCATATAAAGATCCATCTCCTAGACATCAGTGAGCTGAAATAGACTGGTATTGGCCATTTTTAATCAATAATATGGCTTAGTATCATCAAAAAGAACATTCACAATCTGTCTTGAAGTATAACGCTGTCTGTGATAGGATAATAACTATACAACTACAAGGAAGATGAGTTTATACCACTATTATTCAAATTTCCACACCAACCACTAAATCTAGTGATGATGACACTGGAGAATTCTAGCAACTTCTTCAGTCTGAAATTGATCAACAATGCAATCAAGACGTATTGATCATTACTGGTAATTGGAATGCAAAGGTTGAAAACAAAGAGAAAAGATCAGTAGTTGGAAAATAAGGCCTTGGTGATTGAAACAATGCTGGAGTTACAAGATACAATTTTGCACGACCAATGGTTTCTTCATTGCAAATACCTTTTTTCCCCCAAAACATAAAAGGTAACTATACACCTGAGCCTCACCAAATGGAATACACAGAAATCAAATTGACTACATCTGTGGGAAGAGATGAAAGAGAAGCTCAATATTATCAGACAAAACAAGGCCAGAGACAGACTATGGAACTTGCTCATATGCAAGTTTAGTCTGAAGCTGAAAAAAATTAACAAAGTCCACGAGAGCCAAAATATGACCTTGAACATATCCCACCTGAATTTAAAGATCATCTCAAGAACATATTTGATGCATTAGACACTAAAGATCGAAGACCAGAGGAGTTGTGGGATGACATCAAGAACACCACACAGGAAGAAAGCAAAAGGTCATAAAGAAGACAAGAAAGAAAGACAAGACCAAAATGGATGTCAGAAGAGACTCTAAAAATTCACTCTCCACTGTGGAAAATGTGGAAAAGTGAGGAAGTAAAAGAGCTGAACAGAAAATTTCAAGGGCAGTTCAAGTAGATAAAGTCAAGTATTATAATGAAATGTGCACAGGCCTGGAATTATACAACCAAAAAGAAAGCATTTCTTAATCTGAAAGAACTGAAGAAAAATTCATATCTTGAATTGGAATATTAAAGAATTCTGTGGGCAAAATATTGAATGATGTATACAGCAACAAAAGAAGATGGAAGGTATACACAGTCACTGTACCAAAAAGAAATGTTTGATGATCAACCATTTCAAGAGCTAGCATATGATCAAGACTGCTGGTATTGAAGAAGCAGCCCAAAATGCACTGAAGGCATTAGTGAAAAAGAGTTCCAGGACTTGACAGAGTACAAACTGAATGAAGTCTTTTAACAAACAGATGCAGCACTGGAGGCACTCATTCATCTATGCTAAGAAATTTGGAAGACAGCTACCTGGCCAACCAATTGGAAGAGATCCAGATTTGTGCACATTCCAAAGAGAGGGGGCCCAATGGAATGTTGAAGTCATCGAACAGTATCATTAATATCACATTCAATTAAAATTTTGCTGAAAATAATTTTTAAATGGTTGCAACAATACACTGACATGGAACTGCCAGAAATTCAAGCCAGATTCTGAAGAGGACATGAAATTTATGAATATCATTGCTGACATCAGGTGGATCTTGGCTGCAAGCAGAGAATACCAGAAAGATGTTTACTTGTGCTTTATTGACTATGAAAGGCTTTCAACTGTGTGTATCATGATAATCTATGAATAACATTGTGAAGAATGGGTATTCCAGAACACTTGATTGTGCTTAAAGGCCAACAGGCAGTCATTAGAACTGAACAAGAGGGCACTGAATGGTTTAAAATCAGGAAATGTGTGCGCCAGGGTTGTATTCTTTCACCATAGTTATTCCACTTGTATGCTGAGCAAATAATCTGAGAAGATGAATTGTATGAAGAAGAACATGGCATCAGGATTGGAGGAAGATTCATTAATAAACTGTGATAAACAGATAATACAACCTTGCTTACTAGAAGCAAAAGGGACTTTTGATGAAGATCAAAAACCATAGCCTTCAGTGTGGATTGGACCTCAGTATAAAGAACACAAAAATCCTTACAACTGGACCAATAACTAATATCATGAAAAAATGGAGAAAAGATTGAAGTTGTCAAAAAAAAACTTTTATTTTGTTTGGATTCACAATCAATACTCATGGAAGCAGCATTCAAGAAATCAAACAACTTATTGAACTAGGCAAATCTACTGAAAAGACCTCTTTAAAGAGCAAATATATCAATTTGAGGACTAAGGTATGCCTGACACAAGCCATGGTATTTTCAGTAGCCTCATGTGCATGGGAAAGTTGAACAACGAACAAGGAAGACCATACAAAAATTGATTATTTTGAGTTATGGTGTTGGAAAAGCATATTAAGAGAAAAATATTCTGGATTGTCAGAAGAACAAACAAATCTGTGTTGCAAGAAGTACTGTCAGACTGCTCCTTGGAAGCCAGGATAGCAAGACTTCGTCTCTCATATTTAGTACATATTAGTAGGAGGAACTAGTCCTGGAGAAGGACCCCATACTTTATAAAGTAGAGGGTCATCCTAAAAGAGTAAGACCCTCAAGGAGATGGATTGGCACAGTGGCAACAGCTGATGGCTCAAGTGTAATCACAATTGTGAGGATGGCACAGGACCAGTCATTGTTGTGTTGTGCAGAGGGTCGCTATCAGTTGGAGCTGATTTGATGACACCTAACAACAGCACATACAATTAAGAACCTTGCGAGCATTGATAATCCAGGGACGGGATTCTTGTCTTCCAGGCAGGATATCTGGATTCAGTTCCCAACTAATGTACCTCATCTGTAGTCACCACCTGTCAGTGGAGGCTTGTATGTTGCCAAACAAGTGATGCCAAACAAGTTTTAGAGGTGCTTCCAGCTAAGACAGCATAGGAAGGACAGCTTTGAAAATCAGCCTATGAAATCCCTACAGATCACAATGGCCTGATCCAAAGTGAATCAAGGGATGGTGCAGAACACATCAGCATTTTGTTCTATTATTCCTATAGGTGGGGGCTGTCTGAATGGCACCTAAAATCAACATTAAGTGGCATATACTGTGCTGACCACAGAGGATAAAAAAATGAATACAACTCCCTGCTCCCAAGGAACTCATGGTCTAAAAGGGAAAAGAAATATGTAAATGAGTAATTTTAACAGATAATGAATATTTAAAATCAAGTGTGAAGGAGCATACAAGAAGAGCATCCAATTCAGCCTTAGGGAGGAAAGGAAGAGAGTAAGAGGGTCTTCAGAAGCTAAGACCTGTAGAGTGACTAGTAGTAAACCACGAGCGGAGCCAAAAACATTCCAGACAGAGGGAATGAACCACTTGTACAAAGGCCCCAAGGACATAGCTATAGGCACAAAGAAACAAAACCAGTAATAGGAGCCACATCGTAAATGGTGTGTAGATGTGAACATTCAGGCCATATTCCTAAGGGTGAAAGGGCAATGGGCATTATGAAAGGAAATCACTTCCATTTGCATAGTGACTAACACAAGCTAGGTTAGGCTGAGATGAGCTGCTGGAAGACCAGCTGAAGGTTAGTAGCTGA
>NW_006408578.1:201118-212445 GCF_000296735.1 Chrysochloris asiatica | reverse complement strand
AAAGGAAATCACTTCCATTTGCATAGTGACTAACACAAGCTAGGTTAGGCTGAGATGAGCTGCTGGAAGACCAGCTGAAGGTTAGTAGCTGAACTTGCTCCAGAAGGACAGTGTAGGCCCAGAGACCAGTCCATGACCACTTCTGAGTTTCATCATTATCCTACTTGAGAGTGAAAGCTATATTGCATTGTTGACAACAGAAGAACACAATACTTGCACGTGTATGCAACTTTGCTTGTGTGTTTCCATGCACATGGAAAGATGGTGTCTTTAGCCTTTTTTGTCTTCCTTATTTCTTTCCATCTTCTGAAGAACTGAGGTTCTACTATGAAAGGTGTGTTATTCAGGATTCAATAAAGAAACAGAACTAGAAATATGTAAATATATATTATATATTTATATATTATATTTATTATTTTTATATATTTTATTTTATATATATAAATTAATGCAAGGGTGAGTCAAAAATTATCCACACTCCAGCTGTAGGAGTTACTTTAATCACCTTTATCAAAGACAAATACATCATTTTCCGACATAATCACCTTGCTTTTCAATACACTTTGTCCATATGTCAAGGAACTTTCATATTCCCTTATTAAAAAATGTTTTAGGGTGGATGGGAGAATACTTAGGCAGGTTTGCGTGGGCTAAGTGGGACAGAGGTAAACAATGATGTATGCACAGCCTTGGAACAACAGGGCTGTGGGATACAGGGATTAAGGCATGGTTTGAATAGGTAAAATGGAGGAAATAATGTTAAGATGCTTGGCTGTCTTTTGAATCTTGGTTTCCCTTGTATACCATTGTAAAATAGACATTTCAGGGGGAGAGAAAGGAATAGCCAGAAATATCACTGTAGAAAGCTTGTAAGTCCGTCTTCTACCTATAACAGATTGGAATACCTTAAATGGGGCTACAATGTGCCCCGGGAAGGAGGCTTCCTGTGGAGCCTCTGCATTACATAAGACCATAGGAAAATCCTGAACCTCATCCAGAATCTTCTGAGATGCGGAATTTCCACATGAAGGATGGGCAGACAAACCTGGATCAGCTAGAAGAACAAAAGATACTTCTTGAAAGAAAGAACAACAGGAAATATTAAAAAAACAATAATGACAGTCCAAGTGACTACTACAAAAACAAGCAAGTTGCTTGCCCAGGAGACATCAAGGCAAGTGGTCAGGTCCCCTCAGGGCAAACCCCCTGCCATGACTAAGATTCAAGGGGAATACACGAGTAGACATACAGTCTTACTGGTGACCATGTTGGTCACCGATAAGGGGAATGAGGGAAAAACATCAATGAAGCTGTGAGCTAAGTCCTACCATGATCAATAGACTCCTGTGAACCCAGGTGGAGACCTGGTTGGCCAGAAATATGGAAAGACCTGGGAACTCCTGGGCCCAGAGTCAGTGACAGTGTGGAGAGTGAAACGACAAGAAGTGTGGGAATATGCACAAGAACACCCACACTTGCAGATAATACTCACTTGACCTGGCTTCAATGGTGGGATGATCAGAACTCAACTAGAAGAAGTAAGAAGGAAAAAAGAGTAATCTGATACAATTTGATGAACTTGACTTATACCTATGGATGCAGTAGCTCAAAAGAGGGAACAAATCTTTACAGCTAGGATAATTCCCACCCCCCTCAATACACAGGGTAGACAGGGGTGGCAACTTGGACATTGGCTACCCAAAATGGGGGTGGGGGGGCTACAAAGGCAACAAGTGACTGGCTTTACAAGCTTTAAAGAGGGAGCCTAGATTTAGAGGGTGTTGAGGAAGGTAGAATCTCCACTGAGTAGTATCTAATCTGTCTGGGCAAGGCTGATGAAAGGAGATGGGGGTAGGACTCTTGTGTTCTAATAGTGAATAATTGCTATCAAGACTGACTTTGAGGGTTGGAAATGTAAAGGTAGACATTTTGTAACAAAAGGAATGGAGTGATTGATTTTGCAGTCCAGGAGTGGAGGTCCCTGGGGACATCAAGGGAGAAGAGCAGAGTGTGGGACCCTACCCAGAGAAACAGTGACGCCAGAGATAGAGGCAGAGATGATGATGTGGAGAGATGGAGTGGCTGAGGACTCTTGACCCAGAGAAGGAAAGGGGCTGTGTGCTGATGACCAAGGGGCAGGCTTGCGGGGTGTACTCTTTGGTTGTTTGATGAAGCATGGAAGAGATTGTAATCATGGCAATGAAATGAAATATGATACGATGAATGTAAAGCTAATGTTCTCCCATGTAAACTATCACATAATTCACAATAAAACACTTTTTAAATTTTTTTTTATGCTGAGTTGCAAGCCACAAATGCACCGTTGTTTTCACTTCTTCATCAGAGGTGACTCTCATCCCCAAAAGGCTGCTTTCAGGGGACAAAACAGGTGAAAGACGATGGACCAAGATCAGGACTACAGGAAGGATACTTGAACACTTCAAAATGAAGTTTTTGCAGAGTATCAACAGTGTGGGCATAGGTGTGTGGATATTGTCATGCAAGATCACAATGCCCATTGGATAGCAGTCCTGTGTTTAATATGAAATTTAGGCTTCAGCTCCTCTGTGAGCATCTCACTATAATGAGCACTGCTGATTACTGAATCTTTTTCCTGATGGTGTTCCAACACTGGCCCTTGAGAATCCCAGAAAACTGTAAGCATCAATTTTTTAGCTGATGGTTGACTTAACTTTTTCTCGGTCGGCGATTCCATACTCTGCCATTTCCTCTCAGGAAACAACATAGAGAAGATGTGGTGGGAAAAGAGAAGCATAAAAAAGGAGGAAACCCCAAAAGTTGTGGCAGAAAAGATAAGAAGGGAGGAAGAGGAAGAAGGAAAAAAAGAATAAGTAAAGAAAAACAATAAGTAGAGAAATATTAAGGAAAAAAACCCAAAACCCATGGCATATACTGGACCCAGAGAGAGGAAAACTCTGGAGGGCTCCTGTTAATCAAGCATCTCATGAGGCGGTTGGGACAGGGATGAAATGGTAGTGTTCTTATAGCTTCAGGCATTGTCTGTCCGGACCAAAGTGTCGCCAAGAACTGGGCCATTTCAAGGCTGATCGGGCAGCTCTGTAGGTTCTGAATATCTGGAGCAGAACCCACTCAAATCCAGGGGCAAAGGGGGCACAGTTGGCACCTACCTCACTCTGGTACAGCCCACAAACAACTGGACAGCAGCAGGGGGCTGCACAGGGGATGGACAAGATTGGGACTGGCCATACCTGGACAAGTTCCTGTCTATTTCTGAAGCAGCCAGCAAAAGTTCACATTGGCCACACTACATCTGGCTTCACCAGTCTGTCTCCCTGCTCAGCTTCTTCTCCCTATAAGCACTTCTCCAGCCTTTCCCCTGAAGTTCAGTTTATTGTTCCAGAATTATCATCTATATATGTTTCATTTGATGTCCCTAAGATTTGTTGCAGAAGGTCTGATTAGTGTATCTTCCTAGTCGGCCATCTTGGTTCCTCTCTATCATTTGATTCTTGACTCCTGCTTCCACAAGTGCTGATTATAGAACCAAGCAAAATGAAATCTTTAATAACTTCAATCTTTACTTCATTTATTACAATGTGATCTGTTGGTCCAGTGGTGAGGATTTTTGTTTTGTTGTTGCATGTAGGTGCAATCCATACTGAAGGTTGTGATCATTATCAATAAGTATTTTAAATCCTCTTTGCTTTCAGCAAGCAAGGTTGTATCATCTACATATTGCAGGTTGTTAATGAGTCTTTATCCAGTCCTGATGCTACATTCTTCTTCATATAATCCAGCTTCTCAGATTATTTGCTCAGCATACAGATTGAACATATGGTGAAAGGATACAACCCTGGTTCAATGCCATTCCTGATTTTAAGCCATTCAGTATCCCCTTGTTCTGTTTGAGTGTCTTGGCCTATGTACAGGTTCCTCATGAGCCCAATTAATAGTTCTAGAATACCCATTCTTCACAATATTATCCATCGTTTGTTATGATCCATACAGTTGATCTACCTTACAGGGTATCTACTTGTAGATGGTCATTATTGCAGGAGTGTGGTGTGTATACACACTATTGCAGGATTGTGTATATAACAATGTTTACCACTTGCCTTTAACTCTTGCACTGCTCCTCCTGTGTCTTTTGCCTCCATCATTTTTTCCAACTTTCCTCTTATTGTCTATTGTCTTCCCCTATTTAGCATGTGACTACTCTGTAGCCAATAATTTACCTTCTTTTCTGCTCCAACCCCCTGATAATTATTAAATAACATTTCTTATAGTGTGAAAACCTCTCCTTGACTTTTTACAATAGTGATCTCATACAATATAGGTTCTTTTGTAATTGACCAAGGGTCTCTTATAACAGCAAACCTGCGAATTTCAGCTGACCTGACAGACAGTATGGAAGGATAATCTGATGTGACTCTGTTCTGCTCATGGGTCACAGTTTCAGTTGGATGGGACTTCATTCTCACATCTACATGACACCATTGCAACCTGTGAAGAGGCGCACTCAGATTGAGGGCCATTGTGACCTTTCAGCATCCTCTTACCTGGACATTATCAGTTCTCTCTAGTTTGTCTAGATTTTGAAATCCGGACCTACTGCTATTTTCTTCCTACTGGTATTTTCTGACCACCTCTTTCCTTCAGACCCAAATACCCTCAACTCACACCCACACACCCACACCACACTCATTCACATATATGTATACATATATCACATACTCATGTGCAGACATTCACATATACACATATACATCACACGTGTGCATACACGCATTCAAACACATATGTGTATACACACCACACACTCCTGTAGAGTCACACAGACATACTCACACCACACACACTTACAGGCTCATCCAAACACTCACATCATGCATACCACGATTGCCTCCCCTTGATAAGGACAGTAAAATGCTGACATCCCTTTCATCATTACCAGTCAACCATGAAACTTCCATGTAATGTTTCAGAAAGCTCATAAATAAAAGTAATGCGGTTTTATCCTGGCCTCAAGTCCAAATTTCATATCATAACTATTAAAGTATCAAGACTGATACATAATCATAAGATTACGATCAAATATAAAGCAACTGTGTTTGTCCCGAAAGTTGAGCCCGAGCTAAAAAGGAATCAGAATAATTGAGAATGATAATACAAGAACATCACAGACTATTTTGCCCCATCCACATGTCTAATGATACTACACCAGCCTCTCTGCCTTAGTTCTGGTTCTGTTTTGTTCTGTCATTGGACAGAGAAAACCATAGTGTCTGTCTAGAGATACTCTGTCTTCAGATCGATAAACAGAGTAGAAGAAAATCAGGACAATAATGCAGAGTTTATTTCATTGAAGTCATATTATTTAGCATTTGAAATCTTAAATTAGAGATGAAGATTTGCTACTGACTAGCTGGGAGATTGGGTTTAAGCCCACCAACTACTTTGCTGGAGAAAGATGAGGCTTTCTACTTTCACTGAGATTTACAGCCTTGGAAACCAATATCGAATTGCTATGAGTCAGAACCAAGTTAACACCAATAGCATACGTACATGGAAAAAAGCATTTTATTATATTTATATATATGGAGCCCTAGTGTAGTCCTGTAGGATAAACATGGGGCTGCTAACTACAAGGTTGGCAGTTCAAACCCACCAGCTACTCCTTGGAAACCCTAAACAGAGTTGCTATAAGTAAGAACTGACTCAATGGCCCTTAACAACAATTATGTGTGTGTGTGTGTGTGAGTGTGTTTTATTACATTTAAGAATTGAGTGGTCCTTGCAGAATTTAAAGGAGCTCTGGTAGTGTAGTGGTTACGAATTGGGCTGCAAACCTCAAGGTCAGCAGTTCGAAACTACCAGCTATTCCGCGGAAGAAAGATGAGGCTTTCTGCTCCCGTAAACATTTACAGCCTCGGAAACCCTGTACAGGGTCGCTATGAGTTGGAACTGATTCCACGCACATAACAACAACAAGAAGCAGAATTTAAGAATATTTATCTTCTAAGACCACTCAATTCTTAAATATAATAAAAAGAGAAAACATTAAATTAATGGCACTAGAATAAAACTACAACTAAAATGACTCCTCCTGAAAGTTCTTCTAATCAGGTAAACTAACAGATCACTATTAAGACAGATTGAATTTGAATACTTTTTTAAATTGTGAAATGATCAACACATTTTTTGTTTGTTGTAGTGATTGTTTTGGTGATCAGATGATTATCTGAACTTCATTTTCAATCACAAGTTATTTTTTTTTCCTCTGAAGTTTGAACGTTGGGACACAAACTCCTATTTTTGTTTTAATTTGCTTGTTTCTTCTTCTTCTTTTGAATATTCAATGGAAGTAAAATCAATGTGATGTTAAGTTCAACCTTGTGGCCACCTCTGGTCTTATGTTAGAGTTTGATGGGCAAGTTATACCTACGTTTTTTTCTTGATACTAAAAATATTGAAGCCCAATAGCCAAAAGTCCATTATAAATATTTGATTAGAGTTCTAGGAGAAAACATCTCAGCTCAGCATTACCAATTTGACTTTAAATATAGATGGAAGGAGAAAAGTGATGCTCGGCTGTTCCATTCTTGCTGACCCATCCAGCCACTCTCCTTTGTTGGGGACCCTATGACTCTCCTAGGAGTCCATGACCAGCTAACAGATGAGCCACATTGCCATGACCTATTTCTAAGCCCTGGTGTGGTGCTATGGGTTAATGCGCTGGAATACAAAGTTGGTTTGAACTGTAAGATTGGAGATTCAAACTCACCAGAAACCCTACTCAGGGTCTGCTATATGTTGGAACTGACTCCACGGCACTTAACAGCAATAATTTCTAAGTCCTATTTCCAAAGGCCAGAGGGGATGTGTCTTTTGAATCAGCAAGCTGACATTTAAATGAGTGAAATCTACATTACAGAGTTCCTTGGTTGTAGCAAAATGCTGGTCTGCAAAACTTTTAAGGGTAGATAGTTGGCCTGATTCCTTCTTTCTATGTTAAGTGCAGAGCTGCAACTCAATTAACATTTTAATTTCAATTGAATTAGTGATCTCCTTCTTGATCTTGTATTCAGAGACCTGAATAATTAGAGTTAATTTAGGTGGGAATTTAAGTTTTGCCATTGCCATAACTATTAGGAGACTTGGGGTCAGGGGAGCATTAAGTATCCATGTTTAGGCACCTGATTGGTGTTAGAATTTAAAATATTTGGGGGAAGGTGGCTGGGTCTTATATAGTTGATTCTTCTGGGTTGGAAACCAAGAGTTCTCTGAAAAAATGAGTTTGAGGACAAGGTTTTAGGGACTTTTCATAGTTCCGCGGGAGAAAGATGAGGTTTTTCTGCTCCCGAAAAGATTTACAGCCTTGGAAACCCTGTACAGGGTCGCTATGAGTCGGAACGGACTCCACGGCACATCACAACAAGAACAGAGTTACTGATTTGTAGATTTCACAGATCATGAATGTCTCTTATTTTCACCAATCTTTGTTTCTATTTTGGTCCCCAATAGTGTATGTTGTATTACGTTAAAGCCATCTCTTCAACTGCAATATTGTTATATTATTTATGAATTATATATTACTGTTGTTGTTGTTACATGCCATCAAGTTGATTCTGATCCATAGTGACCCTGTATAGGGGTTTAGAGGGGCAGACCATGAGCTTTGAACCGCTAAACTTGTGATTCAAACCAACTTCGCAGTGTAGCACATTAACCTATGGCACCACACCAGGACTTGTAATATTATAAGGTGGCAGAAATAGTTTGTGCTTGCCTCTATCTGGCCATTAAGTGACAGGTCAGTGGTTTAAATCCATCAGTCGCTCCACAGGAGAAAGGAGACACTTGGAAACCTAAGGACCGGTTCTATTCTGTTCTGTTGGGTCACTGTGAGTCAGAATAGACTTGATGGCAGCAGGTTTGGTATGGGTTACTACCGTAATAATTTGGTGGTTCAAACCCACTCAGTAGCTCTTTGGGAAGAAAGGCAAATTTGTGAAGATTAAACCCAAGAAAGCATCGCAGAGCTCAGTCTGTTCTGTAAAACATGTGGTCTCCATGAGCTGGAATTCACTCAACACACAGGTTTCGTTTTTGGTTTTATAGCCTAGTATATAGATTTTCCTGTTTATCCTCCTTTGAAGATTCCCTTAGCTATTTTAAATTTTATAAATCCTTGCTATTTTCTTGAAAGAATAAAAGGCTGAAAGTTTAAAATTAAGATATATCTATACTTCACAACAACAATATGATGCTATTGTTCTGTACAGAAGATGCTCCGGTGGTGCGGTGGGTTAAGCATGAGGTTGCTAATCACAAGGTCAGTGGTTCAAATATATCTGTCACTCTGCAAGAGACAGATGAGACTCTCTGTTTCTTTAAAGATTTACAGCTTCAGGACCTCTATGAAATAGTTCTACTCTATCCTGGTGTGATGTGTAGGATCAGCACCAGACTGTGAACCACAAGGTCAGCAGTTCAAACCCATTGGAAACCTTATACAGTGTTGTTATGAGTTGGAGTTGACTCAGTGCATTTAACAACAGCAATCCTATAGGGTCACTTACAATCAGAATTGACTCGTTAGTAGTTTCTGGTTTGTTCTGTACAATGAAGGGGAAAGTGTGATAGGTAGAGATAAAGGGTTGATTCTAGAAGGGACTTTAGTCATCATTTCAACCCTCCTATTTTATAGGTGAGAAACTGAGGACTAGAGAGAGTTCATGACAATCATGTAGCTCTTTTGACAATTAAGTAACTTTATATACCATAATTATATAATAATTATGTATACAGCATTCTTCTAATAATCAAATGATATGATCTGTCTTATAGGCAAAGTATAAAGAAGGAAAAATACATAATTTCACTCTACCCAAGAATCATGTTTGACTTAATGGATCCTGCAATGCATTATTCCTCCCCATTTTCAAAGCAATAAGAAATTTCCTGCTGCTCAGAATAAAAAGGCATTGTATTTGTTTTAGGAAAATGGTTTATTTAAGTAACTCACTAGAAAACCGAGATGCTATCTTTGTGAGTGAACTATTTTGCTAAAGAACACATATTTTAAATGAGGGAGTATTAGATTTCCATTTATCACTATAGTACAGATCTGTGGACTCTGGAAAAATCAAAAGTCTGCCTTTCTCCCCTAATCTGGAGTTAAAATCTCTCTTGATCACTTGTTCTTTTAAAGAGGTTATCAAGCCCTTACAAAGTTTTGACCAGTTTACTTCCTTCCTTCCTTTGAGGGAATGAGTGGAGAGGCAATCTAGGAAGGAGAACAGGAGAATGAAAACCTTGGGAACTGGGGAAGGAGGTGAAGGAAAAACTTGGAGCCAATCCAAATGAGGCTCCGTGGCCTGACTTCTTTTAGAGGAAACAGATTGGGAGAGCTGAGTGTTAGAGATACAGGTAAAGAGGATCCTCCCAGAAGATCTGGGATTCAAGTCCTCATCATAGCACTTAACAATTAGTGATGGAATGAGGACTTGAACTGACTTTCAACTTGTCGGCCCCCAATTCATAGAGACTTTGTACACAACAACATAGTGAGATTGGTCCATTGTGGTCCAGTAGCTTTACATTGACTGATTTTGAAAGTAGATTGTAAGGTTTTTCTTCTAACACAACTTAGTCTAGAAAGCCTGCTAAAAGCTGGCTATAAAGTGCATTGGATAAGAATTGAACCCGGATCTCTGACATGAAAGATGAGGATTCCACCACTACCACTGAACCAACACTGCCCTCAAAACAAAACCAAAACAAAACGCCATACAAACAAACCCATTGCTACCAAGTCAATTCTAATCATACTGAGCCCACAGTATAGGATACAGGGTTCCCAAGAGTTGAGAAATCTTCATGGAAACAAAGTGTCATGTATTTTCCCCACAGAGTAGCGGCTGGGTTCAAACCACCAACAGTTGAGCACTATACAACCAGGGCTCCTTTCCCCACCATTGTTGCTACTGAAGTGCTGTCGAGTAGATTCTGACTCATAATGACCCTGTATAAGGTTTCAGAGGAGCAGCTGGTGGGTTTGAACTGTAGACCTTATGGTTTACAGTCCAGTGCTGATCCTACAGCCCCACACCAGGACTCCTTTCCCACCATTACTCATCTGTTAACAGGGAGGGTAAACACCCTCTCTGGACCACAGACTCCCATTCATCTATACAACAGGCAGATTCTTCCATCTCCTACATCTTATGACTGTCTTCTGGTTGTCTCAGAGTGGGGCTGAGTCTAAAGAAGACTTGGAAGATGGAAGATAGAACTTAGGTATTACAGTTATCTTCATTATTTAAAAAGCAACATCAAAACAGGGACTATGAGATAAGATACCATGGTCTTCCAGGAGGATCTATACACAGATTTCTGTTAAACTGCCTTACTGATGAAGTCTGCATAATTTCACGGTCCAGAATTGAGAAATAAAGACATGTGTTAGATTTTTCAAAACTGTTAGATTTTCTGAGCTCTATGGCTTTTTTCTTCTTATTGTAAATGATTCTATAACTATCCATTGGCTGGAATTTCAAAGGGATATTGTATGAAGGCAAGTGGCCAAATTGACTTTTGGTGTTTCTCTTGAATTTGAGAGCTTAAGTGAACGTTAATATAATCTCATTTCACCTCCTTACTTTAAAGGTAACAGAAAAACCACCAAAATAGGTGGTTTCTTCAAGGTTGTGTAGCCAGTTATGGGGAATCCAGAACACAGATCCAGACTCCTAATTCCTAAGGGAGTCCTGGTATGCTGCCATAGGGTAAGCACTTGACTTCAAGGTCGGTTTGAACCACAAAATCAGCAATTCAAACTCACCAACTGCTCCTTGGAAACCCTAGACATGGTCACTGAGTTAGAACTGACTGGACAGCACTTAACACCAACAACAACTACTCAAGTAGTACAGTGTTCACTCTATCACTAACCTCAAACTCCAAAATACCTAGAGCATTTTTTGGGTGAGCGGTTGCATGTTAGGGGAGTTGTCTTCCCACTATTCTGACACACTTTCTATTCCAATCAAAATGTACCTCCCCATCTTATAGCTTGAGGGAGGTGCCATTCATCAATAGGGAGTCTACTGCCATGGTATTGTAGTGATGCCAAGGTTCTGGGCGTCATGGCGGGGATGCACGAGAGTAAGAATAGAAGGCTTGGCTCAGTGCATGTAAAGCTGAGCATCTCTGTGTTGATGGTTCAGACAGACTTCTACATGTGCCCAAGGTTAAAAGTGCTCCCCAGGGACCAGTAAAGGAAAGAAGGCCAATTATAAGTCAGTCTCATTTTTGAAAGCCATACAAAAGTCCTAAGTACA
>NW_006408578.1:196455-200143 GCF_000296735.1 Chrysochloris asiatica | reverse complement strand
CAGAGGAAATAGAAGCAAATGCTGTTGAATGGTGATTCATGCAGGGGTTGTAGTCATTGCAATGAAATGAAATACGATAGGATTAATGTAAAACTGATGTTCTCCCATGTAAACTATCACTCAATTCACAATAAAAACTTAAAATAAATAAATAAATAAGTCACTTTCTTTTTTGCCACATTTTCCACAGGAGAAAGATGAGACTTTCTGCTTCCATAAAGATTTACAGCCTTGGAAACCCTATATGGGGTTGCTATAAATTGGAACCAACTCCATGGCACACCCCCATCACCACCACCACATTACAAGAATGAAGAACATTGTCTGCCACCAGACTGTCGACTTTTCAGGGAAGACTGACATCAGTGTGAAAGGACTCATAGTTATTACGAAGGGCTCCAGGAGAACCCTGTAGAGGGAGTTTTCAATCATGTCTATGTGTAACTCAACTTCTTTGGAAAGAACAACTGACAAGAAATACAGAGGAACAGAGAAACACGTTAAATGCCAATCAAAGAGTTGCCATCAGAAAATCCAGTCTGCGGGACACTGTACAGAACAATGTTTTGTTAAATAAATACATTGTAAGAATATAAAAAGCTATGAAGGGGTGTTACGAATCACAATGTGTCAACAATCGCAACGTGTAAATCATATTTGGATTCTGAATCAAACTATAAAAACAAAATGAAAATTTGTAACATTTATGGTGGTGGTTCTGACTCATAGCAACCCTGCAAAGAGTTTCCAAGGCTGTAAATCTTTCTGGGAGCAGAAAGTCTTATCTGTCTCCCACAGAACTGCTGATAGTTTTGAACTGCTGACCTTGAGGTTTGCAGCCCGGCTTGTAACCACTATGCTACCAGAGCTCCTATAACATTTGTAAGACAATTAAAATTTTATATAAATATTGAGTATTTAATCCTAATAAATTATTAAAAGTGTTGTAGTGGAAATTTTGTTGTGGCTATATTTAAAGAAAAAAATCTCTCTCTCTTTTGGAGAGACATACTAAAAGATTCATAGCACAAATTATATGATTCCAGGTATCTGTGTCAAAAGAACAAATTATAGGTTGCCCTGTATTTGTTTAAAAAAAACACACATGGAAACGAATAAAGATTCAGATGAAAAAACGTTAGCTATGAGTTCATAGAGGTCCTAGTACCAACCTGATGGCACTCAACAAGTGTGGTGCCACAGAGAAAGCACTGAACAGCAGTTAACAGCAACAACATGAGTTAACAATTGTTAAAAGTAAGTGATGAGTAGATGAAACTCATTATATTATTCTGCCTCCATTTGTATGTGTTTAAATCTCCCAGAAAATAAAAGAACAAATAAGTTTCTAGAACAGACTACGTTAATAGCATGCAGGAAAAAAAGTTATTCCAATTGTTGCATAAAAAGCAATCTCTTTTATTCAGCATCTACTCATAAAAAAAAAAAAATTCTTAGCAAACTTGAAGAATAAAAGAATTTATCCCCTAATGAAGGTAGTCTACAAAAATATTGTAGCAAATATTGTATTTACGGAAATTTTGAAAGCTATCGGTAATTGGGAATGAGACAATGATTTCTGCTAATATCACTTCTATTAAATTTTATTGGAAAGCTGATCCTTGCAATTAAAAAGTAAATATTGGAAGGAAGAAATAAAATGATCACTATTTGCATAAGTTATAAAGACATGACGGATGCCAAAAGAATCTACAAGTGAACTAATGTTGACATTGTTAAGTGCTGTTGAGTCTGTTCTGACTCATAGCAACCCTGTTTAGGGTTTCTGAGAAGTGACTGGTGAGCATGAACCACCGACCTTGCTGTTCAAACCAACTTTACAGTCCAGTGCATTAACCCACAGTGCCATACCAGGACTCTAGACTATTAGAATCAGTAAATGAATTTTCTAAGGTCACATGATAGAAGGCATTTCTATGTATTTATAATTATTACAATGATTATATATTGACATAATGTTGCTGTTGTTAGTCAGTTCCAGCTCATAGTGTCCCTGTGTTGGGTTTCCAAGGATTGATTGGTTGGTTTTGAACAGCAGATCTTGTGGTTTACAATCCAGTGCTTATACCATGGCACTACACCAGAACACCTATTAACTCTGTTGTTGCTGTTTTTAAGTGACATTGAGTTGGTTCTGACTCATAGCAACCTTGTATAGAGTTTTCTAGGTGCAACTGGTAGGTTTGAACTGTCAACCTTGTAGTTCATAGTCCACTGCTGACCCTACAGCACCACTCTAGAAGTCCTATTTACTCATAGCAGTAAATAAGGGGAAATATATTCCTTAAATTACAATAGTATCAAAAAAAGGCAAATACCTAGGAATCAATCTAACAAAACAACAGCAAGACTCACACACACATACACACACACATATGAAAAACAAAGTATTGAGAAATTAAGAAGCCCTTTAAGAAGTCCTGCTAGGGATATGGTTAAGCTGTTCCACTGTTAACCAAAGGTCAAAGTTCAAACTTACCAGCTGCTTTGTGGGAGAAACGTGTGACAATACACTAGTATAATGATTATAGTCTTGAAACCCTTTGGGGCAGTTCTATACTGTGCTATAGGGTCCTATGAGTCAGAATCATCCAGCTAACAATGGGTAGGTTAATGGGTATTGTTGATAAATGAAAGAAATCTCAACAGATAAGTGGAACTTGTTCAAGGACTAGAAGATTCAATACTGTAAAGATATTATATATTATTCTCTTCAAATTGATGTGTAGCTTCAAAGCAATCTTAATCAAACTGCCATCAAGATTCTTTTTCTTCCTTTAGCTGATTCTAAATTTTATTTGGAAATGCTCAAGTCCACAAACAAGGAAATCTGAAAGAAAAATGTAGTGGAGGACTTAGATCCCCAAATATCAATCCTTAATATAAATCTGCATGAGACAGTGTGGGATTGTTACATGAAAGATAGGCAAACTGACAGAACAGAATAAAGAGTACAAAAATAGGTCAGACTCTCCACTGAGGGGTTTCTAGCCTGTCTAGATAGGACTGGTTAAAGGAGATGGGGATAAAACCCTTGTGGTTCAATAGTGAATAATTGTTATCAGGACTGGTTGCAATTATTGCTAATGTAAATATAGATGGTATATAACAAAAGGAGGGAAGTGGTTGATCTTGCAGTCCAGGAGCAGAGGACCCTGGGACCATCAAGGGAGAAGAGGGGAGGGCGGGACTCTATCCAGAGAAGCAGTGATGTCATTGATGGAGGCAGAGACAATGACATGGAGAGATGGAGTAGCTGGGGACTCTGGACTCAGGGAGGGAGAAGGACTGTGTGCTAGCAGCCAGGGGACTGACATACAAACAGCCCTTTGGTTGTTTGAATGGTTATATATTCCTGAGTGCTTCAGTGTACATCCAAAAAAAGAAAAAGAAAAAAAACCCCAGAGGAATTGAAAGCAAATGCTGTTGAATGATGATGCATGGAGGGGATTGAAATCATTGCAATGAAATATGATAGGATAAGTGTAAAGCTGATGCTCTCCAATGTAAACTATCACTCAATTCACAATAAAACAACAACAACAACAACAAAAACACCTCAGACTTTATTGCTGACAAAGCTGACATTGTAGGGTATGTGAGAAAGGATGGTCTTTTCAATAAATGGTGTTCAGTTAATTGATATTCATATGGGTTAAAAAAAAAA
>NW_006408578.1:194492-195875 GCF_000296735.1 Chrysochloris asiatica | reverse complement strand
TATATACCAGTTTCTTAAGCAGAATGCTCTTACCACTAAATGTAAGAAAAAGATTGATAATTGAATTACGTTAAAAATAGGAATGTATGTTCACCAAAAGACATAACTGAAATTGAAAAAGCAAGCCACAAAGACTGGAGGTACATTTAGAATATCTACAGAGTTTTCACAGCTTCATGGGGAAATTATTGTACATGCATACTGCATTCAGCTAGATGCAGTAATCTGTAGAGTAAATCCATATTTGCTCAGAATTGCAGAGCTTGCTTTGGGCATAGTTTTGGGTTTTTCCTCTTAGCCTACAGTCCTGCCTCTTCTAGGATTTGGAGTCTCTGAATGGTACAAATTGTTACCGCACTCGGCTTTTAACCAAAAGTTTGGGAGTTACAGTCCACCTAGAAGAAAGTACCTTAGAAGAAAGCCTGATGAGGTACTTTTCAAAAATCAACCATTGAAAACTCCATGGAGCACAGTTCTACTCTGACACACATGTGCTTGTCATGAATTAGAGTCAACTCAATGGCAAATGTGTTTTTAAAAATTTTATTGTGAATTAGTGATAGTTTACACAGGAGAACATCGGTTTTACACTCGTCCTATTGTATTTGTTTCACTGCAATGATTTTAATCGTATTCATTTCATTGCAATGATTACAATCCCCTACATGCATCATCATTCAACAGTATTTGCTTCTATTCCCTGTGGGTTTTTGGGGGCGGATTTGAACCAAAACATTCAGGAATACATAATCATTCAAACCACCAAAGGGTACACCCTGCAAGCCTGCCCCCTGGCCAAATGGCAACTGTTTTTAAACTAGTATTCTTGGATTTAACAGTAGATTCAAAATAAAGAATTTGATAGCAAAATGGTAGTAAAATACCACAAAGATATAGGACTTTACTTACTTGAATTTTACTATTACATGTAACCACGTGGAGTTTTGTTTTTTCAATTCAATCCATGAAACAGAGTGTACATTTAAGATGTAATATTTTTGCTTATTGAATACAAATTTTACCTCATCTGTGAACATTTTAATTGAATTTGCATAAGAGGTTTAAATTTTTAAATTATTTT
Source organism: Chrysochloris asiatica (assembly GCF_000296735.1). Taxonomy (NCBI): domain Eukaryota; kingdom Metazoa; phylum Chordata; class Mammalia; order Afrosoricida; family Chrysochloridae; genus Chrysochloris; species Chrysochloris asiatica. The sequence continues at coordinate 194,794 of NW_006408578.1, read as the reverse complement.
TTAGAAGTTCATTTCACTTGAAAACTAAGGACAAATCAGGAAAATTATTGTCAATGATAACTGTGTGATGATTACTTCTGAAACTCATCTTTTCACATAGAAAATGTGTCCTAGGATCCTCTCTAGGTTTTAAACACTTCAGGTATTCCACTGCTGAGGAATCAAAAGACATTCAAAACTTCTACTCAAAAACCTATAAAATGTTATGGAAAGCTATTAAAGACCCAAATAAGTAGAGGAATATACATCACAGACAATATTGTAAAAATATGTATTCTGAGAGAACAAACAAGATGGCAGAT
>NW_006408578.1:183229-190870 GCF_000296735.1 Chrysochloris asiatica | reverse complement strand
TGTAAAGGGCCAAGAAGAGTCAAACTCATAGCAACCCTATGTTGTTGTTGTTATGTTGTTGTTATGAATCAGAACCTACTTGATGGCACTTAACAACAGGACGACATCGATAATGGAGACAGTGGTGGGTCTGTGCTAGAATTCTTGCCTTCCATGTGGAACTCTGGGTGTGGTTCCCAACCAATGCATTTCATGTTCAGCCACCATTCATCTGTAAGTGGAGATTTGTGTGTCGTTAGGCTGCTGGGCAGGTTTCACTGGAGTGATGATCTGCTTCCCTAAATCAGCCAGTGAAGACTGTATGGATCACAATGATCAGATCCAAGCTATCCAAAGGATAGCACTGAATGGGGCAGCATTTCACTCCATTGTGCATGGGGTTGCTGACTGAACGACACCTAATGACAACAATAGGACATGGATTTAAACAAACAAGTACGTTTATATTAACCCTTTTAAGTTGAAGTGTGTTAAGGTAAATTATAGCTACTGTAACAATCCTTCAAACATCACTCTGTCACCCCCCCACACTCTGTCCTCAGAATTCCTCTCGGCCAGACTCATGTACTCTCTGCTCCTCATTCTCCAACTCTCTGGGGTGCTCTGTTCATGTTAACCACCTGTGTCGGTTCGTAGTTTCTGCCCAGCTCCTTGAACAGGTGATGGTTTCGAGTTCTTTACCCAGTCTTTGGAGTCCTGGTGTAGTGCTGCGTGTTGGACTGTAAGGTCAGTTTGAACCACAAGATTGGAAGTTCAAGCTCATCAGCGACTCCTTGGAAAGCCTATTCAGGGTCACTAGGAGTTGGAACCAACTTGACAGTACTGAACAACCAAACAGCAACAACCCATTCTTTAGTCCTGAGTTCTTCGTCTTTAATCACAGCTCTGCTGGTGGGCTGGATGCTCTGTGGAGGTATTTGCACTGCCCACCAAAGAGAGGTGTTAAAATGCAATTTAATGTCAGTGCAATTAAAACCTTGCACCTACAGACACTTGAAATGCGTGCATGCCCTACGTGGGTATGTGGATCATGCTCGGGATCCAAGTATTTTGGTCTAGTGAGTTAGACATCTGTCTCAACTAGGTTTCCTCTGAACCCATTAGCTTGCAAAATTAAACAGAACAAGATATTTTATTTAAAGGAAGTATTCACTAATCAAGTCATATGCCTGGAGAACTTTAGAGATTGATTCCCATTTCTAGTTGTCGAGTTTATGAATAGGTTTTATTTAGTGACCATTAAATATATGGTCTAATGCTATTTATTTTCAAGAAAAGGTAGTGTAAGAAAAAGCTTCATTTAAAATATGCATGCAGTAATAAAAGCATACATGAATCATCCTAATGTTCCACACCAGTTTTCAGCTTACTTTATTGAAAAACTTTGCATTTTTTATAAATAATTTTCAAAGAAAGATTCCTCATATTTTTGTTTTGTTTTGTTTTTCCTTGTCAAAAGGCACTTCCTCTGTATGGATAGAATAACTTACATTGAAAATGCTACTTTGAAATTCTGAAATAGTTATTGTTGATGTTTTTATAAATGACAAATGACCACAATGTTCTAAGCAGGTATAACGCATTGTTTGGTGTTTGATTTTAACATAGTTTTCAGTTGACCTAGCTCTTTCTCTGTAGTATAAGGGGGAAAAAATGCACACACCTTTCCCCCTGCAAAGCTAAATATTTTAGTTAGGTTTTAAAAGTATGAGTGTGAGCCCACAGCAGCTGTGATGAGTGATAAAGGCCATTCTGCAAATATGTGGTGTTGCGTGATAATTTTTCATCTGTTATTTTTCTGTCATTTCTTTTTTTTTTAAAATCCAGCCCATTGCTATTATGTGTGCCTTTATTTATTTTTTTCCTAAAGATGCTTGAACTGTTGCTATAGCAAAAATAGTGATGATCTTTCGCTTACTGTTATTTTGCTTCTGAATTTCAAATGTAGGTGGTTCCACCTACAACTCTCATGCTGAGCCCCTCAAACTTTGCTTTAGAATAAGATGGTCTCCTTAATATTTAAGCCAATCCATGGATTTTGAATGACACAAATTTCACTGAGCAATGATTTTTAGTAGCCATTTCTACTGCAATGAAGATGCAAATTTTGAACTGAATTCATATGTCAGTACTTACATTTTTACCCCTTCAATTCAGTCAGTGGATCTCTATGTTGTTGTTGGAGATGCTCAATAGAACTTCTTGTTGTTGTTAGATGCCGTCTAGTATGCACCAATTCATAACAAACGACCTTATACGCAACAGGACAAAACCCTGATAGATCATGCACCCACCTCACAATTGTTGCAACACTTGAGCCCATTGCTGCTGCCTCCGTGGCAATCCATCTCATTGTGATCTTCCTATTTTTACGAACACTCCACTTTACCAAGCATAATATCCTTCTCCAGGGATTGGTCCCTCCTGATAATATGTCCTAAGTATGAGAGACGAAATCTGGCTATCCTGGCTTCTAATGCACATTCTGGCTGTACTTCTCCCAACACAGATTTGTTTATTCTTTTGGCAGTACATGGTACTTTTTAATATTCCCTCCAACACCGTAACTCAAATGCATCAATTTTTCTATGGTCTTCTTTATTCATTGTCCAACTTTCACATGCATAGGAGGCTACTGAGAATACCCTTGGGTCAGGGCCATCTCAGTCCTGAAACTGACATCTATGCTCTTGAACATTTTAAAGAGGTCTTGTGCAGCATATTGTTGTTGTTAAGTGCCGTTGAATCGATTCCGACCCATAGCGACCCTGTATAGGGCTTCCATAGAGTGACTGGTGAGCTTGAACTGCCAGCCTTGCGATTCAAACAATTTTGCAGTCCGGCACAATAACCCACAGTGCATCCTTTGATTTCTTGACTGCTGCTTCCATGAATGTTGATGGTTAATCCAAGCACAGTGAAGTCTTTGACTACTTTAATCTTTTCTCCATTTATCATGATGTTATTTATTGGACCACTTGTAAAGATGTTTGTTTTCTTTACCTTGAGGTACAATCCTTTCTGAAGGCTGTGGTTCTTGATCTTGATTGGTAAGTATTTTAAGTCCTCTTTACTTTCAGCAAATAAGGTTTTATCTATGGTTTTGGCTCTGGTGGGCTTGATTTAATTTTCTTCAGCTTCAGCCTGAACTTGCACATGAGCAATTGATGGTTTGTTCCACAGTCTTCCCTTGGCTTTGTTTTAGCTGATGATCTGTAGCTTTTCCATCATCTCTTTCCACAGACATAGCCAATTTGATTTCTGTGTATCCCACCAGGTGAGGTCCATGTGCATAGTTTTATTTTATGTTGTTTAATAAAGGTATTTGCAATGAAGAAGTCATTGAGCTTGCAAAATTCTATCATGTGATCTCCAGCATTGTTTCTGTCACCAAGGTCATATTTTCAAACTACTGATCCTTCCTCTTTGTCTCCAATCTTGGCATTCCAATTGCCAATAATTATCAGTACATCTTGAGTACATGTATTATCAATTTCAGACTGAATAAGTTGGCAGAATTCTTTGATTTCATCATCATTGGCTTAAGTGATCAGTGTGTAAATTTGAGTAATAGTTATATTAAATGGTCTTCCTTGTAGGCATATGGACATTATCCTATCACAGACAGCAATGTACTGCAACACAGATCTTGAAAGTTTCTTTTTGATGATGAATGTAACACCATTTCTCCTCAATTTGTCATTCTGTGACAATCTGTGATTGCCAGATTCCAAATGGGCAATACGAGTCCATTTCAGATCACTAGTGCCCAGAGTATTGGTTTATGCATTCCATTTCATTTTTTACTTCTAATTTTCCTAAATTTGTAATTCATACATTCCAGTTCCAATTATTAATGGATGTTTACAGCTTTTTATCCCCATTTTGAGTTGTGCCCCATCAGCAAATGAAGATTACAAAAGTTTTATTCCATTGTGTCATCACGGTCAACTCTGGTTTGAGGAGACAGCTCTTCCCTAATTGCATTTTGAGTGCCAACCAACCTGAGGGGTTCATCTTCCAACACTATATATGACAATATTCTGGTGCTCTTCATCATGTTTCAATATTCAGTATGCTGGTGCTGACAGTGTTCCACTGCTATTCATAAGGTTTTCAGTGACTAAATATTTGGAAGTAGTCTGTCTGTCCTTCTTCCTAGTCTGTCTTTGTCTGGAAGCTCAGCTGAAACCTGTCCACCGTGGGTGACCCTGCTGGTATTTAAAATACTGTGGCATAGCTTCCAGAATCACAGAAACATGGCAGCTACCATAGTACGATCAACTGACAGACGAGTGGTGGCAATATAACTAATAAGGGTATATTTCATTCATTTACTCATTTATTATATAGCTATTGATTTTTGCCTACCATTTTCCAGGCACTAGGATGGGTACCAGAGTCCTGGTGTGGTGTTGTAGGGTAAGCAGTAATTAGACTGCTATTCACAAGGTTGGTGGTTGAAGTCTGCCATTTGCTCCAAGGTCACTAGTAGTCAGAACTGACTCAACAGCATTTTACAACAACAGGATGGGTACTAAGGACACAGTGTGGAAAAGATGGCCTCTGCCTTCATGGATTGAGTAGCTCATGTCATACACGGTTCAATACAGTGTCCAAGTGTTAGAATGGTGGGAACACAGGACCCTATGGGAATAGCAGGGGGATTGTTTCATTCCTTCTTGATTTTAGGGAATCAAAGAAGACTTCCAGCATGGTGTGATGACTAAATGAAGATACAAATAATTATTATTGTTATTTTTAGATCCTGTCAAATTAGTTCCAACTTATGGTAACCTTACTGTCCAGTCAGCATGCTTGAGTTCACTATTCTCTTCGAGTTGAAGGGCTTCATCTTCCAGCACTATATCATACAGTATTTTGTTGTAGATCATAGGGTTTTCATAAGATAATTTTTCAGAAGTAGATCACCAGACTTTTCATTCTACTCTGACTTAGTCCAGAAGCTCTGTCAAAATCTGTCCTCAGTGAGTGACCCTGCTGGTATTTGAAATACTGGTGGCATTTCTTCCAGCATCACACAAACCACCACAGTACATAAAGTGGCAGACAATGAGAGTAGAAATTAAGAAGGCAAAAAAAGAGGAGGACTTGGAGGATTAAGAATCAGCCTGTTCAAAGGTCCAGAATAAAAAAGAGAGTTTCAGATGATGCATGGAGGAGATTGTAACCATGGCAATGATACCATATACGATAGAATGAGTGTAAAACTAATGTTCTCCTATGTTAAACTATCACATAATTTTTAAAAAATTAAATTAAAAAAAGAGAATTTCAGATTCTTTAACCTGACTGAAGGGTGGATTACTGTAGAGATGTGCCATGAGGATAGAATGCCAGAATGAGACTGGAGAGATGTGGATGGGTTAACAGGTTTTGAAGGGCCTTGTCAACAGTGGTAAAAACTTGTGTTTGGTTATCTGTGCAGTAGGAAGCCATTGAAATGCTTCTGGCACATACAGGCAAACTATCTCTAGTACTGAAAGTGCTTTCCACGGAACAAATTCTCAACAATGAGTTCTTTGAATGGGTGGCTGTCCCATTTCAATCTCACTGGGGACTTCTGGGCCTGTAATTGGAGAGTGGTTTGATGGATTCTAGTTCTTGGAGGATGGTGTGACCGCCTCCAAGCAGATTCACAGCACAGAGAAGGAGCTGGGTGGTGGCTGACTCGACTATGGGATCCTCTCTGATGTATTCAGTTGTGGATTTTCCTCTTGTGCACTAGTGTTTACAGTGAATTTGCAGGGACCAAGTTAATGGCTAGACTGCATCTAATGCACTGAAGATACTGGGACGGGGCTATGAGAAGCTGGTCTTCCTGAAGCCACACTATGAGTCCTAGAAAATAATATTGGTGTTGCTGAGCAGAGAAAGGATAATCTAAGACTTTTGTTTCCCAGCTGCCTGCCTTCTGTACCATGAAAGTTTGGTAGGCATGTCAATCTGGAGGAAGCAGTAATGCAAGACCACCCCTGAAACACCAAGTGGTCACAAACTCAGAGAACTGGGCTCTTCACCACCAGTTTATGCTTCAGTCCAGACTGTCTTCATATTCTTTTTTTTTTTTTTGTCTTCATATTCTTATGACTGTTCAATCAAGAGAGACTCCTAACGGATATTCGCCCTCTGTTGTTGTTGTTGTTGTTAAGTACTGTGGAGTCAATTCCAACTCATAGCAACCCTACACAGGTTTTCCGAGGCTGTAACTCTTCACGGGAGCAAACCGCCTCATCTTTTTCCAGCAGAACCACTGGTAGTTTTGAACTGCCGACCTTGAGGTTAGCAGCCCGATTCATAACCAGTATGCTACCAGAGCTCCTACACCACCCCAATTCCAGGACTTCAGCTCCCTACAGTGTCCATTCTACCAGGTTCTCTATTGCTCAGAAAAGCACCAGGTAGTTCTCAGCATCTATAGATAGCAGTGATTTCCATTCCTAACTTCATATTAGAATCACCAGATGAGGTTCCAAAAATACCAGCTGAATCTAAGTATTTTTTCATATATTTAAAGATTATTTTAACGTGCAGCAAGATTCTACATGATAGAATCCAAACTCCTCAGTTTGTTATTCAGAATATTATGGTATCTAGGACCTACATCTTCTAATTAATTGTAAAATGGTAATAGTAATGTCAGAAACCAACTAAATTCACAAGTGGAGGGGGTTGGGAGGGAGACTAGAATTATCAGCAGCACAAAGCCAGTTCTTATGAGTTGGAGATCAGACATACCTCCATTCCCCAGCCTTTTAACCAGTTCTCCTCCCATAACATTCTACTCCACTGCTGGGTTCGATGACTCATTGTAATGGTCACACAGAACTCACAGACCCAGTTAGGTGGCTTGTTAAGGAAGTGTCACAGTACATCTTGGGATTGGGATCAAGAAGCATGTAGGCAAAGTGTGGAAGGTTCCCCTAAAGAGAGCATAGCTCTCCCTTCTTCAGTGCAGGACAGCTCTCTCAGGTCCTCAGTCCTGTAAGCAAGCAGATCCTTCTTTCTGCCATGAACACCCTTGTCAACTCTATAGGCTTCTCTGCCTTCAGCCTCTTCACTGCCAACTGACCAGCTCATTGCCAGTAGAGTCATTTTCTTCAGTTGTCTCAGTTGCATCCTCAGAGGCAGGTTTCTCTGTGAGCAGTGCCCATGGGCCACTGTAGGGCTCCTACTCTCAGTGTTTCAGTCCTTGACCCATGTTACGATTCTGTTATGAGGTCCCTTGCATCCTCTCTCTCTCTCTCTACTTCTTTCTTCTAGCCTCTGTTGCCTTTCCTCCTTTCTGCTTCCTTCTTGATCTGTCTGCCAGTCTCTGTTGGATTGACTGCATAAGAAATTCCCTGGTCAATTTCAAAGAATAGCCCTCCCACCAGGTCTTCAAACTGACCAATCCCCTTTAAGTAGGCCATAGATTCTTCCTTGGTATAGTGGCCTATATATTCATTTCATTTGCATAAATATATTGGCCCATCTATGCAAGGCACATATAATACACCAAATTACAGGATAGGCTGCTGTTCAGGACCAGATGAAAAGAATCAAGCTACCAGTTGTTTACAAGGAACTCTGGTAGCATAGTGGTTACGAATCGGGCTGTGAACCACAAGGTCAGCAGTT
>NW_006408578.1:167887-183109 GCF_000296735.1 Chrysochloris asiatica | reverse complement strand
ACCACCACCACCAGTTGTTTACAGCTTACCCAGGAAATGTCAAAGGTGACAAACCCTCTAGGGTAGAAAACTAGGGTAAATGCAACTCCTTAGAGCTTAGGGGAAATATTTCTCAAGCTGTTTTTCCAAATAACCAAGGTAAGAGGCTAAACAAAGGAATTCATTCCACCACACTTATCTTAGAGATAAGTATGTATTTCCTGAGGTTCCACCTCCAAATCTTGGCTCACAGCAGTGCACCACTTAGAATGCTCCTCTCTCAGCTCTGACTGTCCAAAGTTCCTTGATGTCCAGCAAATCCCAACTCTTCTCAGAACCTCCAACCTGCCAGGGCCTTCCCTTCTGACTTCCTACTGTTTTGTTTTCTAAAAATAGTACTCGCACAGCTACAACTTTGGGATAAACTTGTGGTTGTTGTTGTTAATGTGCCATCCAGTTGGTTCCAACCCACAGCAACCCTGTTTAAGTTTTCTGAGGAGCAACTGGTGAGCTTGCAAATCAAGCTTAGTGGTGACTTACATTAGGGTTCATCTATTACATTCTTATTTACTTTTTTCTTGTGTGTCTGATGCTCTTCCCATCTCAATTCTTAAACATTCCCTTGGGCCACAAGGTCTTGATTGTGGCAGATGATTCACTGAATAATTGTTGATTAAAAAACAAATGAGCATAATAACAACAATAATAAATCAATGGTACTTCAAATCAATAGGGAAAATATAAAGAAGGAGTTAGCCCAGCAAATCTGTCTCCAAGGCAATTTGTACCCATAATAGACCCTTCACCAGCCTCTGGAAATGTGGCTCTCACAGTGTTCTTTATGTTAGTGACTGGAAATCTTGTTATGTTTGTAATATGAAGGTGAAGTCAAAAAGTACTGCTACTTATTCATTTGTTGTTAAGTGCCATTGAGTCGATTCCGACCCATAGCAGTCCTGTATAGGGTTTCCAAGGAGTAGCTGGTGAGCTTGAACTGCCAACCTTGTAGTTCAAAGTGACATTGCAGTCCAACGCATTAACCCAAAGTGCCCCACCAGGACTTCGTAGACACCTTTATTATACAAAAATATCAAGATGTGAAACTATTATTTCTCCACATCTCCTCCATCTAGGTCTCTGCACTTCAGAAGGCTATGTTTCCATCTCTCTAACTTTTCCCCCAAAGAATTCTGCTCTCTTCAAATGACATCAAATCAAACAACAGTTTTGGCATCCACAAGGGACTCAAATCTTTTTCTTTGAAATGCTTTTGGGGAACAGAAAGAAATCTGAAGGGGCAAGACCAGGGCTGTAGGATAAATGGATAAGATTTCCCAATGAAAATCTTGTAGGCCAGCCTTTGTTACCTTTGAAGAATAAGCAGATATATTGTCATAATGGGGGGAAAAAATCTTGATGAAACTTTCCTGGCCTTTTCTCACTAATGCTGTTTTCAATTTTCTTAAAACTTCTTCCTAATAAACCTGCATGACCATCTAGTGTCCACTGAGAAAATCTATCCCTTTGGAATCTCAGAAAATGGAAGGCACTGTTTTGGCTGGACTTTTTCTTTACGACACCTTAAAGAAACTAAGACAAGTGTATCCATTGATTGCAGAGATGTGTTTAAACACTTTTGTCAGGACTAAACCTGTACATGTCTGATCTGGAATCCTAGTACCAATACTTTCTGAGTTACTCTTGTACATATACTGGCACAATGGGCCATGCCATACCATCTTGTTGGCTTACTTTGTATAAACATGGAAATTGATCATATAGATCTTGCTTTACTGTAGGTTTCCTCAGTTTCTGTTGCCATGGTTAGATGTGCCTATACAACAACTCCTTATACAATTTTCAGATCCTGAAACTCAAAGGAGTTTTCCTGGGCAGAGTCATACTACACGTATCCCTGCATTTTATTGCTGGAGAGACAAAGCACTCCTGTGTGGTCCCGATGCCTAACTACTTCTTGCCGATTTTACTCTGTATATTTGCTGTGATAAGCCTTAACCACGAGTATAACATTTTTTATAAGGAATTAAAAGAATGAATTGTTGAAACATAACATGAAATGGTCAGAAGACACATGTGTCATTTATTTTTTTCCCTTGTCAGAATGGATGAATCTCTACTGAGATGCATTTTCTGTAAACTGCAGAAAAAGCATATTTATTATAAATGATTAGAATGGAATTTAATGAGTACTTGAGTATTTCAACACTTGGATAGACCTCCTTTCTCAGCCCCCAAAAGACATCTCTTCGATGGGCATTTTTCTCATCAAATTATTTGCCAAGCAGTCCCGTTTGTTGTCTGTTCTATACACCTGGTGTGGCATATCTAGCATGCTTTGCTAAACAGGTTAAAAAAGAAAATGCTCTGGTTGCATGCCACATCCTCCGTGATCATGAGATAATCAGACAGATGCCGGAATGTGGGTTACCCAACTACATGTGCCGAGGGGACAGAATGGTTTAGATAAGATCAGAAATGAGGTTGACAGTGTTGACTGAGAAAAACTAATGTCACTAAGAGTAGGGAAGGGGAAGTTGGCCATCATTTTGAATCTTTGTAATGATTTCCTGGATTGTACTCACACTTTTTGATAGGGAAGATACAGCAGGAGCAGGGAAGAAATTGGTGATTGCTTGATTGACGTGGCTTTTAGGAGTAAAACAGTGAGAATGGTACAGGAGAGCAAATATCAAAGGTCATAACTCTTTGCAAGGCCCCAATGATAGGTACCTAATCCATTCATCTTGATTTAGATTCTGGTGTTTTTCTCCAAACTCCTTTATTCTCTGTGTCTAAAGAAGCTGTGGCTGGTATTTCTCCCTAACATAGACATTTTCGTTTGTAGAGAAAGCCTGGGGAGTTTGGTAATAGCTGATCACAGGAATCCAGGATAACCAGCTTGGGCTTTCTTCTGTTGGTTTTACTTTGATTAGGTGATCACAGTCATCTGTTTTGACATGTCAGCAAGGGGCTAGAGATACTTGGCAAGGAAGCCAACAATCGCACAGAGAGCTCGAAGGGGCTGGGCTAAGAGGTCATCATTAACATCACCTTTATTTCACATTTTTGTTGTTGTTGTTGTTAAGTGCCATCAAGTAGGTTCCGACTCATAGCGACCCTGCGTAGGTTTTCCAAGGAGCGATTGGTGAGTTTGAACAACTGACCTTGCTGCTCAAACCAGCCTTGTGGTCCAGTGCTTTATCTGGAAATTGCTTTACATGCTTGAAAGGTGGGTAGAACACTTTGTAAATGGATATTTGCTATAGTTTATTCTGGGTCAGAAGATCTGACGTTTGAGTTATTTGATGGTAATAAAAATGGAGACACATTGTGCAGAAACCTAGAAATAGTAAAGAAAGCTGTGAATAATAATGTTGGTAAATTGATATTGTTTTGACATTGAGCATGATTTGTTATTTAAAGGAATTCTATAATTAATATTTTTATAATGCAAAAAAAAAAAAAATCCATACGTTTCCCTGAATTTTTCATCATTTTATAATTTGGATTTTTCTGAAAATTTTATAGGTAGTGCACATGACTTTGTACTTAGCTGTCAACTGAGAGGCTGGCAGTTTGAACCCACCTAATGTCAACAACAACAACAAATGGCATCACTGAAGAAAAGTCCCGATGATTTGTAATAAAGGTGATAGCCAAGAAAACGTTCTGGAATGCTTTAACACACGGGGTCACTGTGAGTTGGAATTTGCTTGGCAACAGCACACACAACAACAATAAGCATGCTGTTAGAAAACAAAGATGAAGTTTTAGATGCTGCTCCTGCTGCCCTTGGTCTCTCTTCTCTGGGTTGTATATGACCCACGATGGCAGATCTGAATGACTACAAGTCAAGAAATTTTCTTTTAACTCTAGCTCCAAGGAGCTCTGGTAGCATAGTGGTTACGAATCGGGCTGTGAACCGCAAGGTCAGCAGTTTGAAACTACCAGCGGTTCCTTGGGAGAAAGATGAGGCTTTCTGCTCCCGTAAAGATTTACAGCCTCGGAAACCCTGTGCAGGGTCGCTATGAGTCGGAACCGACTCCACAGCACTTAACAACAACAACAACAGGGGGCCCAGTTACAACACAGCAGGACCCTATATGGGCCAGGCACACACTGAAAGGTCTTCTGAGCATGTGTTCAGTGTTGCAATGGTGTAGATGGCACTTAGGGACTCTTCTCTTGCTCTTGTGTCTGTTTCAACATATGGCTTCTTGTTGTTGTTAACTGTGGTCAAGTCAGTTCCAACTCACAGTGACCTGAGATATAACAGAACAAAACATCATCCGGCCTTGCTCCATCTTCATAATCATTTCTATGTTTGAGTCCATTGCCGTACACACTGGGTCAACCCACTTCATTGAGAATTTCCCTCAATTTCGCTGCCCCCCCCCCAACAAACATGATGTCTTCCTCCAGCACTGGGTCCCTCCTGGTGACAAATCCAAAAGGAGCGAGTCAAAATCTCCAACAACAAACTGTGATCCATAAGATTTTTATTGGGTGATTTCTGGACTTATTCTAAATTCCCAGGCTGTTTTAGTCTACAAATTCCATGGAAACCTGTCCATCCTGGGTAACCCTGTGGTATTTGAAATACTGATGACAAAGTGTCCAGCATCATAGCAGCTGACAGGGCAGGTGATGGAGTTAAGGTGGACTTTTCTCAGAGCTCCTGATTAAGGTACACAAAAGTATGTCTTCATCGTGAGCTTCCCTGGGGAGTAAGGATTCTTTGAAAGTCAAGATATCTTTGGCTCTAAAGCGCACATACATCCCATAATTAGAGCAACTCTTTTTAGAAACCCAGGAACAGGGCACACAGATGGAAACCCAAACTTTTAGCAACTTGAGCTTATAAAATCAACAGGCAATAGTGAGTGTGAAGGAACACGGTGCGATGCCAAGTTTGTGGTGGCGCCCCTCCCTTAGTTCACAGAGCACCACTGTGGACAGATGTTGTTGTCTCCTCCTGTTGCAATGAGAACACTGGGGTTAAACTACTCACACAAAGGCAGAGCTAGCAAGTGACAGAGTTTAAATTTTAACCGAGGTTGCCTGGTTCCAGGGCGATGCTCCACAATACAGCCTCACTGGGCTGCATACGAATTTCAGCTGAGCATTGATTGAGCTGTTATTTCCTACTGGATCCCTTTCTGCATTGTTTTTAAGAACACTAACTGCCTAGCCATCTGATTTTGAGCGTGCATACGTAAGAAGCCTTGTTGTTGGAGTGGTTAAGTGCTCATATGTTAGCCGTAAGGCTGGTGGCTTGAACCCACCAGCTGCACCACAAGACAAAGATGTTGTGATCTGTATCCATAAATAAACGGCATTGGAAAAACCCTATTGGGCAGCTCTAGTCAGTCTTGCAGGGTCACTATGAGTTAGAATTAACTCAATGGTAACAGGCTTTTAAAATGTACGTACAAGTGCATACACATACATACATAGTTCATTGTTGTTCATTGTTATATGTCAGTTCCAATTCATGTTAACTCCACATACTACAGAATAAAATGCTGTCCCATCCAGCACCATCATCACCATTGATGGACCACTCGAGTCCATTGTTAAGGTCACTATGTAATTTGAGTCCTTCCAACTTCAACACAAGGGGCTCACATTTCATCACTTTCTTGGATAATATTCTATTGTGACCCATAAGGTGTTCATGGACTCATTTTTAGAAACAGATCACTAAGCCTTTCTTTCTGGTATATTTGAGTCTAAAAACTCTGGTGAAACCTGTTCACCATAGGTATGTGACCCTGCTGGTATTTGAAATACTGGCAGTAAAGTTTCCAGCATCAGAGCAACACATGAGTAACCACAGGACAATAAATGGACAATGAACATTGAATAGATAGTTGATAGATACATTACATCATAGGTAGATAGACACATGCATCTATACCTATGCTGTTGTTAAGAGCTGTAGAGCAGATTCCGACTCATAACGACTCTGTATAGGGTTTCCGAGGAGCAATTGGGGGGGGATTGAACTGCTGACCTTGTGGTTCACAATCAAGTGCTTATCTGACAGCATCACACCAGAAGTCCATATACATATATATGAACCATATTTTCCCATATAACACGCCACATAAAGAGGAACCTCGCATACAACATACATAGTATGCATAGGAAACTAATGTTCAAGGGGTTGCATAGTTTGCCAAAAAGTCATGTAATTCACATTATCTATGTAAAAGTACAGTACATATGTATTCTCTTTGCATCCCTCTAGAATGTAATACAGAGAAAATTTCATGGTAATAGTATACAAGGTGGCTATGAGTCAGAACTGACTCGATGGCACATGAAAACAACGAGTGTTTATTTCTGAATCCTAATTTTGGACAATATTTTTATTCTAGATATAGCCTTCATTTACATGTGTCTTGAAGCAACAAGATGGAGCGAGTGAGTCCCTGCTGATCCCTGTCATAACCGATTAGCCCCACTGGAACTGAAAATTGTGACGGTGTTCATAAACCCCTAAATTGGATTTTAATAAGGGTTCTGAGTTTCAGGCACAAACAGCAAATAACCCTTCTGATCCCATTTGTAGACTAAACAATTGCTTAACACCAGAGCCTGGTAATACTTAAACCAAACTATTTTCTTAATTTTGGACAGTCAAATATCAATTGTTCTTAGTCTTGAAAGCTCTGATGAAATCAAAATTGCCACTCTTAATAGATGATAATGCAGGTGAACATGAACAAAACTTACAGGAAAATAAATAACACATATCTCCTGAATTCCTATTATGTGCCCAATCATCTAGAGGGGTTCACAGTGGATGGGGTAACCTCACAAGGTAGCAGACAATAAATATGTTCAGCCACCCCCTATCTGTCAGTGGAGATTTTCTTGTTGCTTGTGCTTTATTGACTACACAAAGGCTTTCAGCTATGGACAACATTACAGAGAAGGGGTATTCTGGAATACTTCATAGTGCTCATGAGGAACCTGTATACAAACCAAGAGACAGTCATTTGAACAGAACCAGGGAATAGTGAATGGTTTGAAATAAGGAAAAGTGTGTATCAGGGTTGTATTCTTTCACTGTATTTATTCAATCTGTATGCTGAGTAAATAATCTGAGAAGATGGATTATATACAGAAGAACATGATATCAGGATTTGAGGAAGACTCATTTAACTACCTGTAATATGCAAATGACACAACCTTGCTTGCTGAAAGTGAAGAGTACTTAAAATACTCACTGATGAAAACCTAAGACCACAGCCTTCAGTATGGGTAGCATCTCAATGTAAAGAAAGCAAAAATCCTCAACACTGGACCAATAAATAGCATCATGATAAATGGAAAAAAGATGAAAGTTGTAAAAGACTTCGTTTTGCTTGGATCCACTATCAACACTCATGGAAGCATCAATCAAGGATTTAAATAACCTATTGTAAATCTGCTGCACAAGAGTTCTCCAAAGTGTTCAAGAATAAAGATGTCAGCTTGAGGACTAAGGTGTGCCTGACCCAAGCCATGGTATTTGCAATAACTTCATATACATGTGAAAGTTGGACAGTGAATAAGGAAGACCATAAGAGAATTGATATATTTGAGTTATGATGTTAGATAATATTAAAAGTACCATGGGCTGCTAGAAGAACAAACAAATCTTTGTTTGGAGGAATGCTCTTTAGAAGCTAGGATGGAAAGACTTTGTCTCTCATACTTCTGACATGTTATCTGGAGGGACCAGTCCCTGCAGAAGGACATCATGCTTGGTAAAGTGGAAGGTCAACAACAAAGAAAAAGGCTCTCAACAAGCTGGACTGGCACAGTGGCAGCAGCAATGGGTAGAAGGTTAACAGTGATGGTCAGGATGGCACAGGACTGGTCAGTGTTTTATTCTGTTGTGCATAAGTTCACTTTGAGTTCGAACTCGATGGCACCTCACAACAACAACAGGTTTCAGTGGATCTTCCAGATTAGGATGAACTTGGAAAAAAAGTCCTGACGATGTATTTCTGAAAATCAGTCAATGAACATTCAGTGGATCATAATCCACAACCAATCATGGGGGTGGCACAGGACCAGGAAGCATGAGTTGGGAGCCAATTAATGGCAGTTGCTAACAATAGCAATATAACACCAATTATAAGTGCAAGGAGTCCTGGTGTGGTGCTGTAGATTAATGCGTCAGACTGCAAAGTTGTCTGAACTGTGAGGTTGGTGATTCAAGCTCATCAGCTGCTCCTTGGAAACCCTAGACAGGGTCACTATGGGTCGGAATTGACTCGATGGCACTTAACAACAACAACAAGTAAGTGCAAAGAAGGTTAATCAAAATTGTGTCTGTCCTTTCTTCTCTTTTATTTCACACCACCTCCCACCCACCTGCTATATGGTTCCGCTCTTCAACTTTATGTCCCCTGTATTGACTACTAGCCTGGCTAGATTGTGACTTCTTATGAAGACCTCAAATTTCCCTGTCTCTGTTTCTTCTCACACAACAAACTTAATCCTTCTGTGCTCTACTTCTGCCAATAGGTTCATCCATACATGCTAATAAAGATTTAACGATCATTTGTATATTAACAGCCTATAATACCTTACAAAGAACCCTGATAGCATAGTGGATTACGTGTTGGGCAGCTAGCCACAAGGTCAGCAGTTCAAATCTACCAGCTGCTCACTGGGAGAAAGATGAGGCTTTCTGCTCACAGAAAGACATACAGCCTTAGAAACTCTATGCAGGGTCTCTGTGAGTTGGGACAGACTCCTCGGCACACAACCACCACCGCAACACCTTACACCAATCATCTGTCAGTTGATCATACTGTGGAGACTTGTATGTTGTTGCTATGATGCTAAAAGCTATGTCATCAGAATTTCTAATACCAGCAGGGTCACCCAAGGTGGACAGGTTCCAGCAGAGCTTCCAAGATTAAAACAAGCTAGCTAGAAAAGCCTGGTGGTCTACTTCTGAAAACTAGCCAATGAAAAATGTATGGACCACAGCAAATGACGAACTAATATAGTTCTGGACAATGAGTCCCAGAGGTTGAAAGTTACCCCCAATACACAGTGGCTACAATAATGGGCTTGAGGGTACCAATGATTGTGGAGATGGAGGAGGATCAGACAACATTGTATATGTTGTACCTGTGGTCACCAAAAATCAGATCAACTCAGTAGCAACTCATTGCTGTTGTTAAGTGCCATCGAGCCAGTTCTGATTCATAGCCACCCTGCGTAGGGCTTTGGAAGAGCTGCTGGTGAGTTTGAACCACCAACCTTGCAGATCAAATGGACCTTAAGGTCATACAGAGCCACACCAGGAGCCCTAGCAACAACGTCATACCTTGGCTCCTAGGAGTAAAGCTTTAAGCAACAGCTGCCACAGACAATATGTACCGTGAGATATGAACTATCTCATAAGAAGCTGAAATTTGTAAAACTTTTTTTTTTTTTTTACTTCCCAAAACAAAGTGTTTGGGATACTTTAAAAAGCTTTCCAACCATATTACAGATTCCAGTTTGATAACTCTATGTTTTCCCAGAGCCTTCTGGAGCCTTCTCAGACCTGAATATAGTTTAGAAGAAGAATTTCATCCCCTCCCCTACAGATTAAGAAGCTCTGGTAGTATAGTGGTTCTGAGTCAGGTTGCTAATCTCAAGGTAGGTCAGCGGTTCAAATCTACCAGCCATTCTTCAGGAGAAATATGAGGCTTTCTGCTCCCATAAAGATTTACAGATTCAGAAATCCTATGAGATTTATAGACTCGGAACTGACTCCACAGCACTTCACCACCACCACCCTACAGATTGCTTCTGTTAGTCAAAGGTATCAGCAGCAAGTTTACATCTGCATTTAAAATTTAGAGTGATTTCTTTTCAATGAATAGCGTACCGCTACTAGCAATAACTAGAGGATTCGAGATTTATATTGAAGGAATGTTAGAAATGTGAGTTTCCCCATAAAGATTGGCACATTTGACTACATGACTTAAAACCTGTGTATGGAAAATAAATTACCTAAGCAAAATTATAAAACAAATAACAGAACAGGAGAAAATACTTGCAATATACATAACCAAAGAGTTAGCATCCAGATCACCCGAGATGCTCCTATGATTCAACAAACACAAGGTAAGCAACCTAATCTATGTGAACAAAAAACAAATAAATAAATAAACTGACCCCACAAAGGAAAACACAGAGGATTAATAAATGCATGAAAAGATGTTTGTCCTAATTATTCAAAGAAGCATAAGCTTTTTGCCCATCACATTAGCAAAGCTGAAAAACCATAAATGTTTAGGGTAAAGATGGAGAAACAGCAGGGTCAAACACAGGTCTGGGAAAGTCAACTGGTGTTACTTTGTAGAGCAATCTGGCAACATTTATCAAAAGTTTCAATTTCTTTTGCCTCAGTAACATTTCCAAGGCCTTGTCCTCATGACTGTTTATACACATGGACAAACGTCTAGGTTCAAGATTTTTAATGGTAGTAATGGAAAATGAAGTCTTGGCAATAACATCAATTTTGACCAATCAGGAGGATGGCTAAAAACATCAAGATACATCTACCAAACTTGTGCAAAGCAGCTGAAATGTGACTGAGAGTTTTCTCACGGAAATTACTGCACTCATTTTTTCCCCAAAGTTCAAGGATAATATATACACTATTTAGATTTTTGTGAATCATGAAAAACACCATAAAGTATAATAAAAAACACAACAACAATATGTGTAGCTAAGGACTACTTGCTGTTGTTTTTATGTGCTGTTGAGTCAATTCTGACTCTCAGCCTCCCTGTATCCCACAGTAGTACAATGGCTACATCTGTATTAATATAATAATGTAATATGTGTCAATATGTGTTAGAAAAAATGTCTCAATTCAAACTGTTAGCAGTGATCTCCAGGGAATATCTTGGGACTGGAGCAAGAAAGTATTTTTATTTTATTAATTTGTGTTGTAATTTAAAAAATCACTTTTATTATTAGCAACTGGAAAAAAAAGAAGAAAGTTTCCAGAACTGTCTTGTAAAATAGCATGCCAACTCACACAATTGCCATTTGCTACTGTGTTCTAAAAGAATCCATGTGTCTCCTCAAACACCTCCGTTGACAATGCACACTCAACCACACGTCTGACGGCACTGTAGAATAAGGACTGGATTGCTAACTTCAAGCTTGGTAGTTCAAACCCACCAGCTGCTCCTCGTAAATCCTATACAAGGTCGTTTGAGTCAGAACACTCTATTACACTTAATAACAATAACATTTTAAAGTTCTGAAAAGACTATGGCACCAAGGACCAGGAAATATGAGTTCTACTTCCTGCTTTGTCATGATCTAGCAGTCTGTTCTCAGACTGGTCATTTCACTTCTCTGACACGCTAGAAAATGAAAATCGGACAAGATTCACTGTTTTCTAACTCCCTGCAGACCCATGAACGCCTCTGCACACCCACCGACCACCCACCACTCTGCTTTTCACCTACAACAGCTGTTTCTCTCCATTTTATTTGCACAGCTGCCAAAGATGTCTGCTTTCCAAATAAAAGTCATTGAAAACCCTCTAGAAGTGATTGTTTCAATGGTCCTCCAGAATAGTTCCTTCTTGAGTCTATGGAATCCAAGTTCTGGTTAGGAGACGCAGAACTTCCAGTGAATTCTGAAAGCACCCCACATAGGAATTTGCCTATTTCCCCCCAAAATCAGGCCCAAAGCACAGACTTTCTTAATTTCTTTCCAGGACTTGAAGTTGGACTGTATTGTGTGTAATAGCTACAGTGAAGACAACAGAAAAGAAAGAAATTGAGTGCATTCAAAAGCAAGGGACAAAGGTCATTGCTCGGAGAGAGAGGGATTTTTGATTCCCTTCAGTGGAATGCCCACTGGGTCCGTTGGCATTGCTCCTGGCATGATGGTTCTGCTTTCGCTTATGAGTACATTCTGTTCATAAATATTAGTTGGCAAAGTGCCTTGAGAATATATTCACTGGGGAGTTGCAATTTTTGTCTAACAGTTAAAGGTCAGATCAGAAATGTACCAGCTCTTAATCAGTAGATGAGTGGGAGGCCAGGACCAAAACACAGTCTTCAGTGCCCATGCCCACTGAGGTGAGTGTTTGTGTTCAGGGTGGCTTCCATCAGTCTTGTAAGTCAGGGAAATGTTAAACAAAAAACCCCACGACTTTTCTCTTCACTGTGGTGAAGAGACAAAATTGGGGACATCTGGAGACTCCTAGTTGGAAGACAATGCATAGAGCTAAAGCAATTGTTAAGGAGCTCTGGTAGTGTAGTGATTATGAGTCAGGCTGCTAACCTCAAGGTCAGGAGTTGGAAACTACCAGCCATTCTCTGGGAGAAAAGTGAGGCTTTCTGCTTCTGTAAAGATTTACAGCCTCGGAAACCCTATGCAGGGTTGCTATGAGTCAGAACCAACTGAACTGCACATCACGACCATCAAAGTAGTTGTTATTGTATTGCTTCTACTCATTTCATCCTTTAAAGACACAATATTAGAATACAATAAGCCCGTCTCTATAACAGCACACCATCTGCATCAGGAGGTAAGTACATGTGAAACTGTTTACCAAAGTAAGAAGTGAAAAAAAGTGTCAGGATACAACACTCATTTGTCATGTTCCATTTCTCTATCCAAATATCATCTGTGAGGCCAGAATAGAAGTGAAACAAACAGCTTGGACATTAATTCTATCATTCTATTTTTCCTCTATAGGAAAATCTTAACATGTGTTTAAACTATCAGAGTAAACGTACTCAGCTCCAATTAATTGAATTCCACCGTTACCTCTTAAAACTTTTATGTATACCTCATACCACAAGAAAATGAATTCTTGTCTTTGGAGTTATGCTATTGAAGTTAGAACTCAGTCTGCTATTTCTCTTATATCCCATTAAAGACGCAAAAAAAAGTCAACATCCAGTAGAGTAAATGTGACTGACATTTCTCACTATTAAAAAATATAACATAGGGAGGTGGCGCCGCCGGGCCCAGCTGCGGGGCGGAGGCGGTGGAGAGGCCTGTGGCGGCAGGGAGCAGCGAATCCGGGAGCGGGCGCCAGAGCCGAGCTGAGCCGGAGCAGACGGCGTAGGCCGGCACGGCGAACAGCAACTATGTCGGTGTTCCGGAAGCTGTTCGGGGCCGGAGGGGGTAAGGCCGGTAAGGGCGGCCCGACCCCCCAAGAGGCCATCCATGATGCTAAGCAAGAAGCAGGAGTTCCTAGAGAAGAAGATCGAGCAGGAGCTGACCGCCGCCAAGAAGCACGGCACCAAAAACAAGCGAGCGGCCCTCCAGGCACTCAAACGCAAGAAGAGGTATGAGAAGCAGCTGGCACAGATTGATGTCACGCTATCAACTATCGAGTTCCAGCGGGAAGCCCTGGAGAATGCCAATACCAATACCGAGGTGCTCAAGAACATGGGTTATGCCACCAAGGCCATGAAGGCTGCTCACGACAACAAGGACATTGATAAAGTTGATGAATTAATGCAGGACATTGCTGACCAGCAGGAGCTTGCAGAGGAAATCTCAACAGCTATTTCAAAACCTGTAGGCTTTGGAGAAGAGTTTGACGAGGATGAGCTCATGGCAGAATTAGAAGAACTAGAACAGGAGGAACTAGACAAGAATTTGCTGGAAATCAGTGGACCCGAAACGTCCCTCTACCAAATGTTCCTGTAGCCCTACCATCAAAACCAACCAAGAAGGAAGAGGAAGACGACGACATGAAGGAATTGGAGTCCTGGGCTGGGTCCATGTAACTGGTCCAGCCCCGGGCTAGGCCCAGACAGATTCTGGTGGCCTGCGGCAGCGGGCAGGCACATGTGCATGCGGGGCAGGCAGGACGTGGTGCAGGCAGATTTTGCCATCTCACTCCAAAGCAGTAGGGCCGCATCACTGCTCACGCTGCAAAGCATGGTCTGCACCCAGTGGGGCGGGCAGTGGGGTGGGAGGTGCCTGCTGTTTATAATGTTGAATTTCTGTAAAATAAACTGTATTTGCAAATCCAACATTGAGCTTCCAGACGACGCTAACTCCAATGCTGAATCCTCAATGGAAAGGGTTGCCCGTTTGCCGTTGAAATGATCTGAAAATGTAGCCTCTCGTCCGTTGACTTGTCGTACATCTCTCTGTAAGACTTGTATGGTACTGGCAGAAACGTTGTTTTTAAGAAGCCATAGGCTTTTCCTTGTCCTTAGCTGTAATAATGCATCTGATTTTGATTTCCTGGAGAGCTGTATTTCTGTCCACCACCTGTGTGCTGCCTCCTGTGTTTACCACTCTGGCCTACTCCTCGTTCCCTCACCCTCCCCGTTCTCTTGGAGTTTGTAACACTGATTGGAAATGGATGGTTTCTCTTGAGAGCAAATGAAATTGTTAGAATTAAATTCTAGAGATATATTTTTCTAACATAGCTCTAAGGTCCTTGTTGCTGTTTGTGATAACTGATAGATAATTCATTGGAAACATGTGCATACATTTATATTCAGATGAAATTATGGTTTGTTTGCACTGTCTATTAAATATCTCGATTAATTTTCAATATATATAACATACAGTGTAGAAGCAATTGGAATTAAATGATCATAAAAGGATATTAAATATAACAGTGTAACTAACAGCTTACCTGTTGCCATCAAGTCGATTCCAATACATGGTGACCCTGTGTTTGCTCCGTAGAGTTTTCAGTGACTGATTTTTTTTTTTTTTAAAGTAGATTGCTAGGTCTTTCTTTCCTGGTGCCGCTGGTGAACTCGGACTGCTGACCTTTTGATTAGCAGTCAAGTCCATGAATCCTCTGCACCACCCAGGGATTCCATAGATAAATTAGAGACTTTTAAGAATAAGCTACAAGAAACGGCTTGATGGCAGCTAGGGTGGAGGTGCAGTGAAGTTCGCCGTCAGCCATACCACAGAATACCAGGGCAAAACAGATCCAGGGCAGAGCTCCAAAATCTGGAACCACGGAGATAGGAATATTTTTAAAGTTTGAAGGCTTATAGCTACTGGAACTTGAAGCCGAAAGAAATCATGTACTTTTGAATCTGCCAGGCTCCGAGGCCCAGAGCCGACAACTTGGGCGAGACCAAACATCAAGACCAAGTTGGGGAACAGATACACCATGGAAAAATGCCACAGGAACCTTGGAGCAAAGGTGGATAATACACTTTGTCAGTTTTGCTTTGTTCTAATTTTTTTTTTTTT
>NW_006408578.1:151355-159679 GCF_000296735.1 Chrysochloris asiatica | reverse complement strand
TAAAGATTTACAAGCCTCAGAAACCTGATAAAGCATCATCATGCATAAGAACCAACTGTAAGTCACCCAATAACAGCAGCAGCAGCAGAAAGACATGTAAATAAATAATAAAATTTCATGTAGTGATAAATCTCTGAGGACAAGAAAGCTGTGCTAGGTTACTGGCTTAAACAGTGTGGTCAGAGAAAGCATCTCTCTGTCTGAGCAGGGACCTAAATGAGAAGGACCGGCCTTGCAAAGATATGGGAGAAGAATGTGCTAGCCTGAGTCATCCAATATGGTAGCCACTTGTAGCTGTTTCTAACAGACTGTAAAGAAGGAAACACCATAAAAACTAGGTTTAGGGTTGGGGAGAATAAAGATGTGTTCCTAACGTTCTAAGGATGGAATTCCAGAGTTAGTGCCAAGAACAAAGACCTGGAAAATGCTTCTCTTCATCTCTTGGCCTGTGCAGAAGAATGACTAGAAACTTAATTGGGTGGTAACTACAATTGCAGATGCTGTTACAGATGTGGTTTGTTCTTAAGGAAGAAATCAACACAGTCCCCGGATTCTATCATGCACAAGGCAATGTGACAAACTTCTTCATTCTTACACCAACAGGCAGGCACCAGTCAAGGTACCTTACTTTTCATCCAGTAACAATACATCCTTATGTGAGACTACAGGGACTTTGGATAGCTGGTGTGGCCCTGTGGGTTAATGCACTGAACTGTAAAATCAGTTTGAGTTGCAAGGTTGGTTGTTCAATCTCCTTGGAAATACAGAGATGCTATGGATTGGAACTGACTCGCCGATACTAAAAACAACAACAACACAGGGACTTTGATCACTTCATCAGCCCACAGGATGTTGCTCTGCTTACTGTATTGATTGGACTAGTCCACTGAAGCTTTACCATGGGTCAAAGTCTGGCCTATAAAATGTAAACAGAAGACTCATTTGTAAAGTAGCTGAATCCATTAGGAAAAGTACCCTTTTTATGCTTTCCCTATTCATCTTTCTTGCTGGTACCTAATAACAACATAACTGACATACAGTAGATTCAATCCTTTTGTAAAGGAAAAATTCCACAAGCTAAGTGGTATAAAGAGGCTAGGTTCATTGGGGTCTAGCTTTGCTAGCCTTTCCAGTCCCCCAGGTTATTCTATTTGAGAATCATTCCGTCTTTATTGACATAATTTTGTATATTTGTATATAAATAAAGTTTAAATAAATAAATTTAATTTCTTTTAAATAAATATTCAAATAAGCCAGGTTTAGAAAACCCAAGAATGCATGCAGACATGCTAACATACAAAAGGGAATGGATTGCTCCATTGATTACCAATTGATTGCTGTTTCCTCTTCTTATCCTTGGTATTCATGTCATGGGGGACAGTAGTAATAAATTCTTAGACTGAAATGAGATTGTTGTTGTTAGATGCCATCGAGTTGGTACCGATCCATAGCGACCTTATGCACAGCAGAACGAAACACTGCCGGATCCTGGGCCAACCTCACTACTGTTGCCATGCTTGAGTCCATCGATGCTGCCACTTGGCCAATCCATCTCGTTGGGGGGTCTTCCTCTTTTTCTCTGACCCTCCACCTTACCAAACATGATGTCCTTCTCCAGTGACTGGTCCCTCCTGACAATATGTCCGAAGTATGAGAGATGAAGTTTGGCCATCTTGGCCTCCAAGGAGCACTCTAGCTGCACTTCTTCCAAAACGGATCTATTGGTTCTTCTGGCAGCCTGTGGCACTTTCAATATTCTTCTCCAACACCACAGCATAGATTAAATTAGCACCAAATCTGTCAGTGAGTTGGCATTCGTGGCCCCCACTCTTGCCCCCAGTTATTTTCTTTGTTTCTGTGTTTACTGTACAACTTGCTTTGACTAATAGAATAGTAGCAAATGTGATGTATTTGCTAATATTTACAAGGAGAGACTTGTAAAGCAACTGATTAGAAAGGACTGTGGCTCTTGCCTTCTACCACTGCCATGAAAACATAGCTGGACTAGCCTGTGGAGGATGAGAGACACTTGGCTCAGTAAACCTCCTTCACTCTAGCCAACAACCAATTGATCCTTAAACATATGAGTGAGCTCTGTCTACACAAGAAGGACCCCACAGCTGAGTCCAGTCTAAATTAACCATCTACAGACTCTTGAGCTCCATAAATGTTTACTGTTTTAAGTCAGTGAGTTTTGGGGTGGTTTGTTTCTCAACCAGGGCTTCAAATCAGTTCATTCTAGTTTGACACCTAGTGAAAATTTGCATGTCTATCCCAGATATACTGAATCAGGTTCTAAATTTTAACAAGATCCCAAGGGATCAAACTGTAATGAACCAGTTCAGAGCCCTGTTCTCAGCATTGTTGTGGCAATAGACAATTAGACATACAGCCTTCTGATGAGCCAAATTTATATGTATTTAAACAGCAGAGACACTTCCTTATCTGTTTTTCTTCCCTTCCCTTGTCATTTTAAGAAGCCTTGGTGATGCTGTAGGATAAGCACTTTACTACTAACCTCAAGGTTGGCAGTTCAAATCCACCAGCAGCTCTGTGGGAGACAGATGAGGCATTTTTGCTCTCATAAAGATTTACAGCTTCAGAAACCCTAGATAGGGTTGGTATGGGTCAGAATCAACTCTACAGCAGTGGGTTTGGTTGTTTGGTTGTAGCTTTTTCTATATATATATATATATATATTTTTTTTTAATTCTATTAATGTATTTAATTTAATCCAATTAAAAAAAATAAAAAAAAAACAACAAAACAAATCTGTCACTATTAAGTTGATTCCAACTCATGGAGACTTCCTATGTTAGAGCAGATATGCTACCTAGGGTTTTCTTGGCTATTATAGTTATACAAGCAGATTGCCAGACCTTTCTTCCATGGTACGGCTATGTTTGAAACACCAACCTTTAGGCTAGTTAATCAAGCTCAAACTGTTTGGGCCACCCATGTCCTAACTAACATAGCCACAACAGTATTATCCAATATATAATAAACATTAAAATTATTAAGGTATTTTATTTTCAAGTTTTTATTAGTAAGTCTTCAAAATACAGGCACATTTTATACTTGCAGCGCTTCTCAGTTCAAGTGAACCACATTTCAAGTGCTGTTGTAGAATAATGACAACATAGTCTTTTCTAGATTGCCCAATAGGGTTTCCAAGGTTATAAATATTGATGAAAGTAGAAAGTCACATCTTTCTCCCACTGAGTGGCTGGTGGGTTAGAACCTTTTGCTTTGTGTTTAAGCACTGTAAGCACTGCACCACTAGGCCTCTTTCAGAATGGTTGCTTTTGTTGTTGTTGTTGTTGTTGTTGTTGTTGTTAAGTGCCGTCGAGTCAGTTTCGACCCATAGCAACCCTGTACAGGGTTTCCAAGGAGCGAGTAGTGAGCTTGAACTGATGGAGCAGTAGGGATCTACATTTTTAACTTGCACTTTGGATAAGGGGTGGGGAGTCGTTCACACATGTTCTGTGAATCACAATAGGAGTCTCACCTAACTATGATTGTCAAAGTAAGTCTCCAGCTCAGATCTTTCTCCTTGACTCAAGTTCTAAACTTTCAGCTGCCTGAATCATTTACACAAATGCTGTCTCCTTACTCACCTAGCCCCAAATCTCCTGTGCCTTTTCTGACATGCTCATTTTGGTTTTACCATTTGGTGCTATAGAATAAGCACTGAACTGTTAACCACAAGGTCGACAGTTCAAACACACCAGCTGCTCCTGGGAAGCCCCATATAGGGTCCCTATGAGTCAGAACCAACTCAAAGACACTTAACACCATCCATCTCTTGACTTATTTCTACAAAGTTGGCCTGGGTCCTCTACTTGTGAGCTCCATCTGAGTCTTCCTCTGCCATCTCTCTTCTCTCCCTTGCTCATTTCTAATAGCGTAAGCTCACCCAAAGGAACCCTGGTGGTACATTTGTTAAAGTACTCAGATGCTAGTCAAAGGATAGCAATTCAAATACTGTCAGTCTGCTTTCATAAAAGAATACAGCCTTGGAGATCCTTTGAGAGAGATCTACTCAGTTTCACAGGGTTGCTATGAGTTAGAATCAATTCAATGGCAATGAATTTGGAGGGTTTTGTTTCTGCTTTTTTTTAAGGCTTTGACTTTATAATGTCCTGCTCTCCCCAGATCGCTGAGACAAACCATTACAATGGCTACTACTCACTTCTGGTGAAGGGAAGGGGAAGATATGTATAGGAATAAGTATATGAATATTCCCATGATTTTCCAAAACATTATTCCCAAAACATGATTTTCCAAAACTTTATTCAAAAAAGTCATTTGGTCATCAATTTTTATCGAAGGTTCAGGACTAATTGAGGGGCCTGGAATACAAGCAGTTAGCAGAGTTATTAGTTAGGTGATTGCTTCAGGTTGAATATTAAGCAGCCTTACTCTTAAAATTTGTTTCTGCAAGGCCTGCTACCCACTTTCTCCTCAGCTATTCAGGCCCCAGCCTCTTCTGTGTGGCTTGGGCTTCCTTTTACTTCGGTTGTCTTCTTGTTGGCTCACAAAGACCCCTAAATTCTTGGGTTTCACTTGTATCAAGCAGTACAACTGTTCCTTTATCTCCTTCCAAGCCCGTCCAAACCACACCCAAGAGTGACCTCCCCAGCTCGAAAGGCCCAACAATAGACTAAGAGGCCAGACAAATCCTGCTACCAGCTCTTAAGCCAGCAGTTTTTCCTCCCTGTGTCCTATTATTATTATTACCTGGCTCTTCTGAAACAGCTTTAATACTAGCCACAGTCTGACACAGCAGCATTTTCTATGCTCTTCCTCATTACAAGGACGGTTGAGCAAAGACAGTTGCAGCAGACCGTTAATGAGGCCAGTCTCTGGGCGCAATCCTCTAGAGGAGTACTTAGATCTGCCCTGTCCTACAACGGCTGTCACGCTTGCCACCTCCTCCCTCCAGCTGTCTCTCGTGCAAATGCAGGCTGTTTATTACCAAAAGGCCAGTATGAGAAAGAAAGGAAGGAAAAGGAAAGAAGGGATGCAAGGAAGGAGAAGCAGCAGAAGCTGACAGAGACAAGGAAGGAGCGGCTCCTAAAACCCCCAGGGAAAATAAGAGCTGGCCCTGCTGACACAGTGAATGTAGGTTTCTAGCTCCAGAGCTCTGAAGCTATACATTTCTAATCTTCAAAGCCACCCACTTGGTTATATTTTGCTATGGCAGCCCTAGGAACATAAGACATCTTAGTTCCTTAAAGTGATGCTTGTGTGGCCTGCCCAAGTCACTCATTAAAGACTGACTGAATGAATGGATGATGGATGCGTTAATACCTGAATTCTAACAGTGAAAGTCTCACTGGATCAGAAGGAACAACTTTGAGGCGCTGTGACATAAACACCTAAGAAACAACAGGTTATGAAAGATGTGCAGTGGCCCAGGACTCAAGATTCCAGGGTTCTGGTCTCTGCTCAGTCACACCCCTATTGTGCTACCCTGAGTGAACCATTTACTTCCTTTATAATCAGGGGCAGGATACCCAATCAGCAAGGTAAGCACAGGTTTGGTGGCGGTGGTTGGTGGTTATGTACCATGGAGTTGGTTCTGACTCATAGCGACCCTGTACAGGGTTTCTGAGGTTGTAAATCTATCTTTACAGGACCAGAAAGCCTCATCTTTTCTCCCACAGAACAGCTGGCAATTTCAAACTGCTGACCTTAAGGTTCACAGCCTGATTCATACATAACCACTATGCTACCAGAGTGCTTTGTTACTAATCTGTAATGAATGTGAAAAGTCATGTGAAACTGTTCACTACAGACTAGTGAGTAAGAAGCAAGGCAGTACTTACTTTGCATATTGGGTCATCCAACAATGCCTTTAACGTTTACTTTTTCTGATGTGAATTAAATAAAATATGCAAACTTATACATTTTGAAATCTGTTAAATGCTATCAATGTAATGTTGTTGTTAGGTGCCATCTAGTTGGTACCACCTCATAGCAACCTTATGCACAACAGAACAGAACACTGCCCTATCCTGAGCGAACCTCACAATTGCTACTCTTGAACCCGTTGCTTTTGCCACTGTGCCTATCTGTCTTATCAGGGATCTTCCTCTTTTCGCTGACCCTCCACTTTATCAAACACGATGTCCTTCTTCAGGGACTGGTTCCTCCTGACAATAGGTCTTAAGTATGAGAGATGAATTCTGGTTATCCTGGCTTCTAAGGAGCATTCTGGCTGTGCTTTCAACACAGATTTGATTATTCTTTTTTCAGTCCATGGTACTTTAAATATTCTCTGCCAACACCATAACTCAAATGCATCATTTCTTCCATGGTCTTCTTTATTCATTGTCCAACTTTTGTATGCATGTGAGATTATTGAAAATACCATAGCTTGGATCAGGTGCACCTCAAATTGACTTATTTTCTTTTGAACACTTTGAAGAGGTCTTATGCAGCAAATTTACTTAATGCAATACATCATTTGACTTCTTGACTGCTGCTTCCATGAGTGTTGATGGTTGATTCAAGCAAAATGAAGTCTTTGACAACTTCAATGTTTTTTTCATTTATCATGATGTTATTTATTGTTCCATGAGTGAGGATTTTTGTTGTCTTTCAACAAATCAAATCAATGTGATAGCAATGTCAACTTTTATATCAATATCATTCTTTGTGGTACAATCAAAAAGGAAGCAGAAAACTTGATCAATCCAAATGCAGATGATAGCTGTTTCAACTACCTTGACTTTCCTTAAGCTTTGAATATATCTACAAATGTAAGCTAAAGTACAGCTCGTGTTTCACAGTGTGATGTGGTATACCCTAGCTTCCCTTTCTCATGATTTTTCTTTTATAGCCAAGCATGTGGCCTCAGCCAACGCCCATTTGGAAATTAGCCGCTCTAGTCAGATGCATTGCAGACTTCCTTAATGTGAAGCCAATGGGTCTCAAGGTTAACAGTGTGCTACAGGAGGTCCTGTGAAGCATCTGAAATGCTCTGTAAAATTGTATACATCTGTGCTCAATTCAAGGGCCTGTAGATTTCATCAAACCATCAGAGGAACCCCTGTCCACAAAACGTTTAAAAGCTACTATTATGATTTACACCCTCGGAAACCCTGTACAGGGTCGCTATGGGTCGGACCCGACTCAACGGCACTTAACAACAACAACAACAACATTATGATTTAATTGAAAACCCATTAGGTTTGTACATGCCTAGTACAAAAACCATTAGGTTTGTACATGCCTAGTACAATAATAGGAATATGGCTCAAAAGTGTGTGGGATGAGGCATGAAGTAACTGGCTTGCAAGTTTTCAAGAGAGAGTTTAGTTTAAGAGTGTGTAGGGGAAGGTAGAATCCCCACTGAATAGTTTTCGTCTTGTCTAGATGGGTCTGGTGAAAAGAGATGGGGATAAGATTCTTATGACTCAATAGTGAGAAATTGTTATCATGACTAATTGCAACTGTCACAACTGTAAAGGTAGAAGTTTTATAACAAATAGGGAAGGGTAGTTGATCCGGGGCAGAGGACCCTTGCACCATCAAGGGAGAAGAGTACGAGCGGAATGTGGGACCCTATCCAGAGAAGCAGCATAGTGGTTGCAAACTGGGCTGTGAACCTTAAGGTCAGCAGTTCGAAACTACCAGGAAGAAAGATGAGGCTTTCTGCTCCTGTAAAGATTTACAGCCTTAGAAACTCTGTACAGGGTTGCTATGAGTCAGAACCAACTCCATGGCACATAACCACCACTATCGAGAGAAGCAGCGACACCAGAGATGGAGGCAGAGATGATGACATGGAGAGATGGCGCAGCTGAGGACTCTAGACTCCTGGAAAGAGAAAGGCTGAGGGCTGGCAGCCAGGAGGCAGGTTTGCAGAATGTGCCCTTTGGTTGTTTAAATGATTATATATTCCTGAGTGTTTTTGTGTACAATACCCCCTCCCCCCCACAAAAATTTACTTATTTAAAAAATAAATGAATAAATGAAAGTGTGTGGTATGGCAGCTTCTAAGACCAGAGAAGTAGATTGCGTCAGGTTACCATTTGTGACCATTCTTATTAAGGCCACAATAGATGGTCCCAGATAAAATGGGAGACAAATATAGAACAAAGCTCAAATTCTTAAAAAAGGGCAGACTTACTGGAGAGGTACAGATTAGAGTAACCCTAAGATTATCACCGTGAGATACCATAGAAACTTTGTGCTAAAATCATTCCTGGAGGTCACCCTTCAGAAAAGTAACAGCATGGAAATAATGAGACTGTTGACACATTGCAAAAAATGAAACAATGTCACTGAACAATATGTATGTTGTTGTTGTTGTT
>NW_006408578.1:123479-150573 GCF_000296735.1 Chrysochloris asiatica | reverse complement strand
TTGTTGTTGTTGCTAAGTGCTGTTGAGATAATTCAAAATCATAGTGACCTTGCATAGGGTTTCTAAGGCTGTAAATCTTTGTGAGAAAAATTCATCACTCGCTTGCATATCAGTTGGTAGTCTCGAGCCACCGACCTTGTGGTTCACAGTCTAGTGCTTATCCTATGGAGCCACCGCATTCCCTTTTAAAGTATACAGGATGAGAATTTACATAGAAAGTTGTTAGAGTCTTCCAGGGGAAAAGTAAGAGGAGTCTGGCCTGAGAATGACATTAGAAATCAAAAGGAAGACATGGATACAAAAAGCATCTTCTAAACAGCCAATCCCACCCTTGGATGCTTTGTCAATTTCCATATTCCCTCACTAGATATTCGTAGCTCAGTCCTAGTTTAGGCGTTCCATCTTTCTCTTGGCCTTACAGCTTTCTGAAACTTAACACATAAATAACTTATCCCTAACTTTGGAAAAAAGAGCCTGGTGGCGTTGTGGCTAAGCATGCTGGACTGCTTACTGAAAAGTTTGCTGTTCAAACCCACCAGTCACTCTGTAGGAGAAAGATTCAGCAGTATGCTTTCATAAAGATTCCAGCCCATGGGCATTTCTAGTCTGTTCTAAAGGGTTGCTATGAGTCAGAATCAACTTGATAGCAGTGAGTTTTTGGTTGGGTAATTTGGAAGGATAAGTTAAATTTCCTGTTGCATGAATGAGGAATAGAAGATGTTTGGCCGAGTTTGATCTGAGACCAGTATAAAGAAAAAGAGAGTCCCTGGGTAGTACAAACAGTTACCATACTTGGCTAATAATCAAAATACTGGAGGTTCAAATCTACCCAGAACTGCCTCAGGAGAAATCCTGGCCATCTATTTCTGAAAAATCAGTCATTAAAAATCCTATGGAGCATACTTTTCCTCTGACACCCATAGAAACAGCTGGTGGCTGTGTGCCAAGGTCACAATTCATAGTGACCCTGTACAAGGTTTCCAAGACTGTAAATCTTTACGGGAACAGAACGCCTCATCTTTCTCCCACGGAACAGCTGGTAGTTTTGAACTGCTGACCTTGCGGTTCACAGCCTGATTTGTAACCACAACGCTACCAGAGCTATACACACACACACACACACATCATCCTATGTTGTTGTTAAGTTCCATAGAGTCGGTTCTGACATTGTGGTTTGTGGTCCAGTACTGATCCTTCAGCACCACACCAGAACAGGAGTCCAATGTTGTTGCTAAGTCTATGCATATACATATTGTTGTTGTTGTTAAGTGCCATTGAGTGGTTTTGATTTGTAGTAACCCTGTACAGGGTTTTCAAGAAGCAGCTGGTGAGTTTGAACTGCTGACCTTGTGGTTTAAACAGACCTTGCAGTCCAGCACTTTATCCCACAGCATCACACCAGACATATATACACACACACACACATATATATATTATGTTGTTGTTGTTAAATGCCAATTCACAGCAACCCTGTCTAGGGTTTCAGAGGAGCAGCTGATGAGTTTGAACCGCCAATCTCGTGATCAGCAGCCCAAAGCTTATCCTACAATGCCACACCAGCATACCTATAATATGCATTCCACATACTATATAGACAGAACACAAACTGTACCACCCAGTGACCTTCTTTTCCCTGTACTAATCTAAGTCCAGAAGTATAGCAACAAGAATTATAGTTCATATCTGCATGTTTTAAACATGTCTCTGTGATCAGTGGATAGCTGCAGCCAAGTTCTCCCAATAATACACTTGTTATAGCTGTGGTCACGTAGTGGTTACAAATCGGGCTGCAAACCTCAAGGTTAGCAGTTTGAAATTACCAGCTGTTCAATGGGAGAAAGATGAAGCTTTCTGCTCCCATAAAGATTTATAGCCTCCGAAACCCTGTACAAGGTCACTATGAGTCAGAGCCGACTCGACAGCACTTAACAACAGTCTTGTTGGGGCGCCTTCAAAAGAAAGGTTCCATCAGAACAGTGACTTCCCCGATCTGTTGGACTCATTAAATTCAAGGCAGAGAGGTCAGCTCAGAAGTTTATGGTACTGTTTGGGGGGATTCTGTTACAAAAAAGAAGGTCCCTGGGTGGCACAAATGGTTTGTGCTCAACTACTAACCTAAAGGTTGGCAGTTCGAACCCATCCAGTGAAACCATGGAAGAAAGTTCTAGTGATCTGTTTTTGTAAATATTACAGCCAAGAAACCTTATGGAGCAATTCTACAACAAAGGGAGTTGCCATGAATCAGAGCCACCTCAATGGCCATCAGATTTACATGGAAAAGGGACCCAGCCAGGATGTGACTGGAGAGATTACTAGAGAACTGAAGAGGCTTCTGAGAGATGAGGGGGCTGAATCATTAGCAATAGGAGTTAAGAGAGAAAAGCAGAGGTGTTCAGTTAAAAAAAGGGACGTCAGTAAAGCTTTTCTGTGGGGTATGCCACAGTACGCTTTATATCACGTTCTTCTCCATGTTGTTGTTAAGTGCTGTTGAGTTGGTTCTGACCCATACTGACCCTGTATAAGATTTCTGAGGAGTAACTGGTGAGCTTGAACCACCAACCTTGCAGTTCAAACAGCTTTGCAGTCTGGCTTATTAACCCACAGTGCCACCGCAGGACTCCCTTCTTAATGCTAGATTGGCATAAATTCATAAATCTCGACTTATGGCTTTCAACCTTGGCTGTACATCATAATCACCTGAGGAAGTTCTAATACTTATCCAACATGTTGGCCCCAGTCCTAAATAGTCTGATATACTTGTTCTCAAATAGGACCTCCACATCAGTATTTTTAAAAAGTTCTCAGGTGATCTAATATCCTTTTTAAGCCAATCATCTAGCTTCTGAAATGGCAATTTTCAATCTTCCTGGCCATCAGAATCATGTGGGTTGCTTTTAAACAACATAGGTGTCCTGGCCCCACTCAGACCAATTCAGTAAAAAACTCTGCCTACAAGTGTTTGTTGTTTTGTTTTTATATTTCCCCAGGTAACCCTGATGAAGGTGAGGTTTGAGAACCACTGGCTATAAAAGAAATTGTACCAGCAAGATGACTCTGTTAAGACACTCATACATTGTTGTTGTTGTTGTTAAGTGCCAGTGACTCAGTTCTGACTCATAGTGACCCTGAGTAGGGTTTCTGAGAGTGGCTGGTGGGTTTGAACCATCGACTTTGCGATGAGCAGTCCAGTGCTTATCCTGCATCCTGCTCCTTAATGACACTCAAAGAACTAACTTCCTGCTTTTTTGGTGTCTGACTTTTCAAAGGTGTATATCCGTAGTGTATTTCTATGCCAAGTAAATGAAAACAATGTTAAGAGGCTACTCAAGGTTGGTCTTACCCTCTGGGTGGAAAGAAAAAACTGCAAGAGAAGCATGATAGTTGAGATGAAAAGAAATCATTTCACTCAACCCTTGTAGTGCCTAAAGAATTCATGTTTTAAGATTGATTTATTGTTTAAAGGAATTGTTGTCAGATGCTGTTAAGTTGACTTCTGACCAGACCTGCTCTATAGAATTTTCTTTTTTTGGTTTTGTTTTATTTATTTTGTTTTTATTGTGGATTGAGTGAAAGCTTACAGGGCAGAGCATCAGTTTTACATTCAACAAATCATACACCTTGTTTCATTACAATGATTACAATCCCCTCCATGTACCATCAGTTAGCAGTATTTCTCTCTATTCACTTTAGCTCTTTAAAAAAAAAACACTCCGGCATATACAATAATTTACACCCCCAAAGGACACATTCTGCAAGCCTGCCTCCTGGCCACCAGCTCTCAGTCCCTCTCTTCCCATGAATCTATAGTCCTCAGCTGCTCCCTCTCTCCATGTCCCCATCTCTGCTTCCATCTCTGGTATCACTGCTTCTCTGGATAGGGTCCCACATTCCACTTGTGCTCTTCTTCCTTGATGGTCCCAGGGTCCTTTGTTTCTGGATTGTAAGATTAACTACTCCCCTGTTTTTGTTAATAAACTTCTACCTTTCCAGTTGTGGTGGTCGCACTTAGTCATGATAACAATTACTATTGAATCATAGGGATTTTATCCCCATTTCTTTTTATCAGACCCATGTAGACAAGATGAAAACTATTCAGTGGGGATTCTTCTTTCCTTCACACACTATTCAACTTAATTCCCCCTTGAAACCTTGTAAGCCAGTCACTTCGTGCCTTTATCGCCCCCTCATTTTAGGTGGCCAATGTCTAAGTTGCCCATCCCTATGTACCCTGTGTACAGAGGAACAGCATTGATATTTGATGTGAAGACTCCTTCACTCTCTGTTGGCATTTAGAGTTACTACCTCCATGAGTATAGGTCAAGTTCATCAAATTGTAGCAATTAATCCTGTTTCCTTTATCAAAAATTGTTTTGTTGTCCTTTTTTTTTAATCTTCCTCCAGTCAAATTCTGATTATCAAGCCATTATGACTAGGTCAAATGGATGCTATCTTCAAGTTTGGGTGTTTTGTGCGCCTCCTCTCACTTTGTATCAACTGGATGCTTCACTCTCAGCTCTAGCCCTCTGAGGCTATGTCCTTGTCCATAGGCTCAGGTGTCCCCAGGCCTCACCACACTTTGGACCAACCAGCCCTTCCTCTTCTCTCTCATCTCCAGGTTAATGGGAGTCTGTGGAACATGGTTGAACTCAGCCCATTTCTTCATTGCTGTCTTTCCCCCTCTTCTACTTACCAGTAGACCAATGTGTTCATCAGCAAGCTTAAATGGCTGCTCATATGTTTCCTTTGAGTTTCAGTCTTAGAGGGGGATTTATCATCTAGAGAGTTTTCTTGACTCTCAGTCTTGGTAGGAAGAGCACATGGCCAGGTCTTCGTCATGCAGGTGAATTTAAACCACCAACCTTTTGGTTGGCAACGGAACATTTCACTGCTGCAATTGGAAGTGGCAGGAACTCTGGTTTGCAGTTGTTGTTGTTGCTGTTGTTAAGTGCCATCAAGTTTGTTCCAACCCATAGCCATATATATGGGGTTTCTGACGTTGTAAATCCTTATGGGAGCAGAAACCCTCATCTTTCTGTTAAAAGAAAAGGAGACTATCTTCAGAAGAACTATTGGAGCATGGTAAAATTAAAGGCGTGCTGGTGGTGCCAAGGGTTAAGCATCAGGCTGCAAACTCAAAGGTTGGTGGTTCAAATCCAACAGCTGCTTCATGGGAGAATGATGAGGTTATCTTCTACCATCAACATTTACAGCTTTGGAGACCCTATCAAGTGGTTCTACTCTGTCCTATAGGGTAGTTACGAGTCAGAACTGACTCAATAACTCAATGACAGTGGGCTCTTATTGCACTGCAGAAACAAGAAGCTTCCCCATAACTCACCGGACTGGAGTAGGGGAGATTTGTCACACCTAAAGCATTTGAAGCTCAGGTTTATACACAAGTATACACACATGCACACACACATAAGGTCTTGGTTATATACACAGACATGCATACATGTACATACACACACATGTATACACTGATGGAGTCCTGATGTGGCACTGTGGGCTAATGTGCTGGACTGCAAAGTCAATTTGAACTGCAAGGTCGGTAGTTCAAGCTCCTCAGAAAACCCTATATATGCCCTATATACAGGGTAGCTATGGGTCAGAACCAACTCAACGGTACTTAACAACAACAACAATAGACTTACAGTTTCTCAGACATGTTTATAAGCACACAGGCTCACATGTGCATATACTGATACTCACTTGATTTCTTTCACTTGATTCTGCAGATTCTGCTCTCGCTCATAATACAGAGGAGCAGTGAACAGTTACTGCAGTGATTACTCCAATTATTAGGGCAATGAGACAGGTTGCCAGCAAGTCATAAAAGGCCCATTTGTTTTTTAAGTGCCAGAATTTTGGGGTTTTTTCTGAAATTAGTTCTTTACTTGCAGAGGACAGAACTGTAATTACACAATAAACCTGCATTTTGTCACTGGAGATGCTGCCGGCAAACCCTGTGTTTAAGAAAGCGACACTATGATTATCCTCCGAGTACCTGAATTTTAATCAAGAATTTTCAGTGCTGTGGTTTCTGTGTGAACATGAAAACAGAAAGACAGAACAGACCAGGAGTCTGACCCTGAGGACCCAGCAGTGCTTGTGAGAGTTCGCAGGCCAGGGCTGGAACAGGAAGGTGCTTCCAATCACCGTCCACCAGCTCATAGCTAGCCCAAAGCCCAAGAGGCTGATGCCATCAAGTTGAGATCCTGC
Organism: Chrysochloris asiatica; assembly: GCF_000296735.1. Lineage (NCBI taxonomy): Eukaryota > Metazoa > Chordata > Mammalia > Afrosoricida > Chrysochloridae > Chrysochloris > Chrysochloris asiatica. The sequence goes on along the minus strand of NW_006408578.1, from coordinate 144,351 downwards.
TGATTATAAAAATAGTCACGTAGCAGGAAATGTACCGATATGAAAATGTCTTTTTACTGACACATGAAAGGTAATTCAGGCAGGATTCATTGTGTTTTGTTCTACTACAACAAAGCCAAAAATAAAATGAAACTTAACCATGATATCAACTGCCAATATGGAAGATTTGGGGATTTTTTTTTTTTTAGTATGAATACTATGCTGTGGACTTTTGGTATGGCACTGTAGGGTCAACACTGGAATGGGAACCACAAGGTCAAAAGTTCAAACCCACCAAGCCGCTCTTTGGAAACCCTACAAAGGGCTGCTATGAGTCAGAATTGTCTTGACCGCGCTTAACAACAACCATGCTAATTTTATGCTATTTTTTCTAAACATTACTCACATTAATTCTGTGATTATAAATCACTTTCCAGGACTGGGGTGACTTTCCATTTGCTTGTACTTATGACTCAGGAGGCATTTCAACCAACATCTATGTATGCTGGAACTAAGTGCGGAACACTGGGCAGTCGGAATGAGCAAGAGTGTGGGAAGATTGGTGAAAGAGGACTCCAGCGAGATGCTGGTTGGCAGTCTGACTCAAACTCTCAGCTCGGCAATCCTGGAGAAGTTACTTAACCCCTGTGCCTCAGTCTGCTCATCTGCAAAATGGGAATAATAGTAGTATCTCCTTCATGAGTTATTTGGCAGATCAAATGAGTTCATGCCTGTCAAGTGTTAGCCAGCCCTCACTCAGTGTTAGCCTCTACTAGCCGTCTTTGACTCATCCTTCTGCTTTCAGCTCATTACCTAGACTTACAGGCTCTATTTTCTCACTATGTCTTACAGCCACCTCTATCTTTTTGATCTCCATTGTTGCTGCCCTGGTGGTGGTGGGGGTTATGTGCCGTGGAATAGGTTCCAACTCATAGAGACCCTGTATAGGGTTTCTGAGGTTGCAAATCTTTACAGGAGCAGAAAGCCTCTCCTCTTTCTACCATGGAATGGTTGGTAGTTTTGAACTGCTGACCTTGAGGTTAGCAGCCCGACTTGTAACCACTATACTACCAGAGCTCCTTTGCTGATGCCCTAGTTCAAGCAAATCCTCGTTATTTCTTACCCGATGTCCTGTACCAGCCTCCACATGGGCTTCTTCACACCTTCCCTTTTCTTTCTTTCCAGTCCATTCTGTACACTGAGGCCAACACAATCTTCCTGAATGGCAAATCACAGTCCTCCCAGTGCCCATGGAATGAAGTTCCTGGCATCAATTCATATTGATATTATAAATCAAAATCTCTATCCTATGACCCTACAGATGCCACCCCTTCTGTGACTCATTCTTCCTTGTATTCTGCAAACGGATTCAGTGTCTCATCCTGGGAATACTTGTAGCTCTTTTTGGATCTTTCCCTTAAGTGATTTTCTTCCTGTGTGGTATCTCCATGTGGGTCTGTGTAATTCTCCATTTGCCATGGGGAGCTTTTCCACTGCCTGGCCCCGTGTCGTATTCCCCTTGGTCTCCTCTGCAGTGTCTCCTTGCCTCTACTACAGCACCTGTTCTGATGTTAGAAGCTCAACATATGTTTATGGAATAGAAGGTATTCCTTGCAATTAAAAACTGTATGGTGCTGCAGAATAATAGATTGAACCACAGGTTGGCAGTTCAAACTCACCAGCCACTCCTCAGAAACCCTATATGGGGTTGCTATGAGTCGAAATTGACTTGACAGCACTTAACAACAACAATATAAAAACACACAAAAATCCCAAAACTTGGTTGGAATAAAATTTTAGTAAGATGCCAAGACTACGAATTGAAGGTTGTGTTTCCAGCACTGATCTGAAGCTGTGAGGTATATATATCTCTACCCCAGAATAGGGGTTGCAGCTTCCTTTTGGCCAGTCAGTGATAAATACCCTGGTCTTCATGAAAAGTATACTCTCCATGGCAAATTAATAAGTTGTCACTTGGGTTTACACCAGCCCTGAATGAAATCTTCCTTCATGGCCTGATTACTGTTGGCTAAGTGAAAAAGAGATCTAGATCTGCTGACAGCTAAGGCTTGGATCTGTGCTTGGATGCCCCACTCAAGACCACAGAAGAATGAAAGACCAAAAGCACATACTAACCAAACTAAAGTAGAAACCACTCTCTAAGGGCCCACCCACCTTTTATTATTATTATTATTAAAGCAGTCTAAGATTCCTGTGGAGGATAAGCACTGGAAACTTAACCACAAGGCTTGTGGTTCAAACCCATCAGCCATTCCTCAGAAACCCTATACAGGATTGTTGTGATTTGGAACTGACTTGACAGCATTTACAACAAGATTCCTTTAGGCCTCCAAATACTTCTGGGATTCCCCATTGATTCCCAGTTCCTATCTACCATATCTCCTTCCCCCTTCACACTCCAACAAGGTCAAGTCTAAAGTTGGAAGGACAGGAATGAGGGTGGAGATGTATTTTTCACAATCTTGTGGACAGAGACTGAGAACCATTGCAGCTTTTCCCTCCCACCTCTCTACCCTGAGCATCTCTGTGCCCTCCTGGGTTCCCCTGGCTCCCATGAACCATTCCCACCCTTCTCTCAGGCTCAGTTTCTCTCTAGTTTTGAGTCTCTGAATGGCAGTTTGTGTTGTGTTGGTACATCTGTCTCTGCTAATCTGTGATGCTATTAAAGTGGTTGGAATTGTATGTATCAATATGCAAATTTATGCAACAACTAATGCGTAATTTAGCATTTTACTTTGGAACTAAAAGACTACACATGACTGCTTACAATGATTTTATTTCCTCAGAAAGTTTTGGCAATAGGGGAAAAAAATAATTAAAATCCGTGCAATTTGTCTGGTGCAACCATTGGCTATACTGCTGTTCCAGTCATCAGAAAAAGGCAATGATAAGGAATGCTACAGAAAGAGCCAAACATCTTGGAATCAGCCTTAAAAACAAAACAAAAAAAGAGAGGTGTGCAAGTACAAACTGCTAGCATATGGAAGCCAAGAAGGGAAACTTTCAAAATGAAGATACTGAGCTCCATCATTTTCAAATGGCACTGTGCAAGCTGGGAAATGCTTTGTTAACCACTCCTTAGAGAATTGAGTTCTACACTAGAGAAGGAAGAATCAGTAATCTCAAATGACCTGAAACGAAAAGCAAATATGTGGCAACACACACATGCACCATAGAATTAATAAGGAAAGCAAGCTGACATTTGCTATGTGGGTCTACATATTTCTAGAAATTATAGGAATTTATTGCTTAAAAAAGCAGAGTCCTGTTATTCCCTATTTGTTTTATTGCACAATAAATCAAGAGATTTAAAGAAGGCAAACATTCTGAGAACTGTATTGATTAAAATAATTTATCAAAGAAGGGTGTCTATTCTCAATTCTGTCCTTACCCTCAAGGACAACCAAGGTCATTCCTTGATGCTAGGACAGTGCCACTCTGCATGGATAGATAGACACTTTTGCCAATGATTTCGGGATTGTGTTTCTTTGTACATGAGTTTCACTTTCATGGTGTTCTAAGGTTTTCCTCATGTAGTCTCTGGGTGATAAAAACAGTTAAAATGCTCAGCTGCTGACTAAAAGGTTGACAGTTCGAGTCCACCCTTGCCAGAAAGATTAGGGATTGACTTCTATAAAATCAGTCATAGAAAATCTCACGGAGCACAGTTCTACTCTAATACATGAGGGGCTGACAGGAACTGGACTTTACTTGAGACAGATACTAGGTTTCTTGTTAGTTCATTTGTTTTTAAAGAAGCCAGAGGACTATCCTAAAGAGCTGCTCCATCCCGTCATGGAAGCAGCTTGGGCATGTCTCTCTGACAAGACTGTCAGAGGCTCTGACTGCTCAGACCTGCAGATTGTTGTTGTTGTTGTTAAGTGCTGTTAAGCTGATTCCAACTCATAGCGGCCCTATACGGAGTTTCGAAGGAGTAGCTGGTGGGTTTGAACTGCCAACTTTGTGGTCCGCAATCCAGTGCTGACCTTACAGTAAATGAAACTGGGCACAGTTTTTATTTACAGAGATAATTCTGCATGCAGTTGACGTCTGACATCCAATTTCTCCTCTTCTCTGCCTGTTTTTTCTCCTGAGGTTAGGTTGGTTCCAGGGTATTTTATGTCTTCCACTCGTCAGGCAAGATCGTTTGGGGTTACATGTAATGAAGCGACAACTACAGAAATTTAGAAAGTCTCTGTGTGGTGCAAATAGTTAATGCTCAGCTTCTGTTCAAAAAGTTGGAGTCCACTCAGAGGCATGCAGAAGAAAGATCTGGCAATCTATTTCCAAAAACTGAGCCACTGAAAGCCCCACAGAGTACAGATCTCCAGGAGAAAATAGGCTCAAGTGCAAGTGGAGCATAGGCTTCACCCAATCAGCTGTTAATATCTCTAGATGAATAAAAAGGCAGCCTGTCAGGAGACCAGCCTGGGTGCTCAGACTCAGGGCCTAGGCTCTCCCAGATTTCTTGTGGCACCATCCTGACTGTGTGCATTCATCCAACAGTGGTGGGATGAACATTCACTTATAGAAGCTGTGTCTGCCGTCTATGCAGAAAGTGCGAGAGGAGAATAAAGGAAAGGGTATCTGCCAGTCTAGACTCTCTCCATCTGTCCAGCCACACCTCTGGATTAAGTGCTGCCTCTATTAGAAGTCACATTTCAGAGGAAAAACATTTGTAGCCATAAAATACACAATGCCAACATTTGATTTATATGAAAGTGATCAGAGTTTATAAAACTATAGAAATACACTTCGTCACAATACACTAAGTAACTGTAATTTTATTTTGAAACCTCTTCTGCCTCTTATTTCTTTATAATTTCTAAGCAAATAACTAAAAATAAGAATTGGTCAATCCTGTCCTCACTGCCTCCAGAAAAAAATAAAAGTATTATCAGAGAAACAATACTTTTTTCTAGAAGTCCTTCCCTATAAACTTCAATTATATATCACCAAATCTGCAAAAGAGTCTAAGGAGGTGGCATTTTCAGCTATCATATTGCCATTCTGAACAAATTCAGGTTTAACTTCATTTTAAAAAGAAGCTGTGGACCTAGGTGTAGATACATGCATACATAATACATTTGTGTATATGTGTGATTTACTATGAGGGAAAAACAAATTCAAGAAGAATGGTGCTGCATTCATCATCAAAAGAGCATTTCAAGATCGATCTTAAAGTACAATGTTGTCTATGACAGAATAACATCCATATGCCTACAAGCAAGACCAGCTAATACCACTATTATTTACACTAATAATAGTGTAAATAGTACACACCTAACACTAAAGCCTATGATGACTACATTGAGGAATTCTAAAAACTTCTTCAGTCCATAATTAATCAAATATGCAATCAAGACACATTGATAATTACTGGTGATTGGAATGCAAAAGTTGGAAACAAAGAAGGATCAGAAGTTGGAAAAATATGGCCTTGGTGATAGAAATGATGCTGGAGATCACATGATAGAATTTTGCAAGACCAATAACTCATTCATTGCAAATACTTTTTTAAAATAACATAAAAGGTGATTTTACACATGGACCTCACCAGATGGAATACATAGGAATCAAATTTACTACATCTGTGGGAAGAAGACAGTTGAAAAGTTCAGTATCAGCATCCAAAACAAGACCAGGGGCAGACTGTGGAGTAGACCATGAATTACTCAAATACAAGTTCAGGCTGACGTGGAAAAGAATTAAAACAAGTTCCCAAGAGCCAAAATATGACTTTGAACATTGTTGTTGTGCAGTGGAGTCGGTTCCGACTCATAGCGACCCTACACAGGGTTTCCGAGGCTGTAAATCTTTACTGGAGCAGACCGCCTCATCTTTCTCCCGTGGAGCAGCTGGTAGTTTCAAACTGCTGACCTTGAGGCTCGCAGCCCGATTCGTAACCACTACGCTACCGGGATACCACCTTAATTTAGAGACCAGGTCAAAAATAAATTTGATGCATTAGCCATCAAATTACCAAACACCAAAAGAGTTGTGGGATGACATTAAGATGTCATTAAAAAGACAGGAAAGAAAGAAATGTGGCTGTCAGAAGAGAGTCTGAAACTTGTTCTTGAGCATAGAGAAGTTAAAGAGAATACAAGTATGAGAAAGTCAAAGAACTGAACAGAAAATTTCAAAGGGCTGCTCGAGAAGACAAAGTCAAATATTATAATAAAATATGCACAGACCTCGCGTTAGAAAACCAAAAAGTAATAAACTCTCAGCATTTCTCAAGATGAGAAAGCTGAAGAAAAAATTCAAGCCTCAACTTGCAATATTGAAGGATTCTGCGCTGGACTGCTAAGTCAGTTTGAACCACGAGGTGGCTATGAGTTAGAACCAAATCATTAGCACTTAACAACAACAACAATATGAACAAAATATGAAATGATGCAAAGGAATCAAAAGAAAGTGGAAGGAATACACAACCACCGTATCAAAAAGAAATCATTTAGCCACTTCAAGAGGCCGTATATATTCAAGAACCAATGGTACAGTAGGACGAAGTCCCAGTAGTACTGAAGGTATTGGCCAAAAATAAGGCTCAGGATTTGGCGGAATACAGACTGAAAATTTTCAACAAACTAATGTAATACTGAAATTTGGAAGATAGCTGATAGTAAGAGATTTTATATTTGTGCCCATTCCAAAGAAAGGAGACTCAACAGAATGCAGAAGGCATTGAACAATATCACTAATATCATATGCAAGTAAAATTTTGCTGAAGATAATTCAAAAATGGAAGAAAAGTACATTGACAGGGAACTGTCAGAAACTCAAGCCAGATTTAAAAGAAGACATGGAACGAGGAATATAACTGCTGAAGTCACATGGATCTTGGCTGAAAGCAGAGAATATCAGAAAGATGTCTATTTGTGCTTTATTGACTGTGCAAATGTTTTTGACTGTGTGGATGAGGACAAACTATAATATTGAAAAGAATGGGTATTCTAGACCATCTAATTGTTCTCATGAGGAACTTGTACATATAGACCAAGAGACAGTTGTTAGTAAAGAAAAATGGGACCCTGAGTGATTTAAAATCTGGAAAGGTTTGCACCACGGTTGTACCCTTTCACCATACTTATTTAATCTGTATGCTGAGCACATTATCTGAGAAGCTAGATTATATTAAGAAGAACATGGCATCAGAATTGGAGAAAAGTTCATTAACAGATGGTACAACTGTGCTCGCTGGAATTGAATAGGATTTAAAATATTTATTGATGAAGATCAAAGACTGCAGCCTTCTGTATGGATTGTACCTCAATGTAAATTAAACCAAGAGTCTCATAACTGGACCAATAAATAAGATCATGATAAATTGAGAAAAGATTGAAGTCATCAAAGACTTCATTTTGCTTGGATCCACAATCAGTACTCATGAAAGCAGCAGTCAAGAAATCAAACGACATATTGCGTTAGGCAAATCTGTTGCAAAAGACCTCTTTAAAAGCATTCAGGAGAAAATATATCTGTTAAAGCACTAAGGTGCGCCTTACCTAAACTATGGTATTTTCAGTTGTCTCCTATGCATGTGAAAGTTGAATAATGAATAAGGAAGACCACAGAAGAAACAATGTATTTGAATTACGGCATTGGAAAAGAATATTAAAAGTATTGGACTGCCAGAAGAACAAACAAATGTGTGTTGGAAGAAGTACAACCAGAATGGTTCTTAGAAGCCAGGATGTCAAGACTTCATCTATCATTTGGGCATGTTGCTAGGAAGGATCAATCCTTGGAGAAGGACATCATGCTTGGTAGTGAAAAATAGGAAGACCCCAAAGGAGATGCATTGACACAGTGTCAACAACAATGGGCTCAAGTGTAACAATGAGTGGTGGGATGGCACAAGACTGGCCAGTGTTTTGTTCTGTTGTTCAAAGTCTTCTTATGAGTCAGAACCGACTTGATAACAACAGTAACAACAACCTTTATTCTTTCTGGTGGCTGTAGACTTATTTCCCTGCTCCTCTTCTAATTGTTGGAGGCGTTGGATTTAGCTGTTAAGATTTTTTTTTTCTTTCTTCTTTTTGGATGTGTGTGTTTGTTGCTATAAATTGCCTTTTGATCATTACTTTGGCTGTGTCCCAAAGGTTTTGGTGTGGAGTCCTGGTGTGGCGCTGTGGGTTAATGCGCCAGACTGCAAAGCCATTTGAACTTCAAGGTCAGCAGTTCAAGCTCACCAGCTGCTCCTTGGAAACCCTATACATTGTTGCTATGGGTCAGAATTGACTTGACAGCACTTAACAACAACAATAGCAAAGGTTTTGGTATGCTGTGTTTTCATTCTCATTTGATTAAGATTTTTTAAATTGCCTCTATTACCTAGTAGCTTTTAGAAAAGGTGTCATTCGGTTTCCATATGGTTGATTTTTTTTTTTTTTCTTGATCTTCCTATAATTGATTGCTGATTTTATAGCATTGTGATCTGAGCAGAAGCTTTATAGTATTTCAATGTTTTAAACTGTATTGAAGTTTGCTTTATGGCCTAACATATGGCCTATTCTGGAGAATGTTCCATGTGCACTGGAAAAGAATGTGTATTGTGCTGCTATTGGGTGGAATGCTTTACATAAATCTATGAGGTCAGTTGGTTGGTTGTGTTGTTTAGGTATTCTGTGCCTGCTGAATTTCTTTCTGCTCTTCATTAAAAATGGTGTAATAAAACTTCTGGTGTGGCGTTGGAGGATAAGCACTGGACTGTTAACCACAAGGTTGGCAGTTCAAACCCACAGCTGCTCCCCAATCTAGCTGTTCCTCAAAAACCTTATACAGGGTCACTATTAGCCAGAACTGACTTGACGGCACTTAACAACAATAACAACATTATTGTAGCTTTATCTCTTTCTTCTTTCTTCAGTGCTATTAGAGTTTGATTTATTTCTCTTGAGACACATTTATTGGTAGCATAGATATTGATTATGGTTACATCCTCCTGTTCAACTGATTCTTTAATCATGAGATAATGTCCTTATTTGTCTCTTATGCTGGTTTTTGCCTTAAAGTATGTTTTATCCTAAATTAATATTGTCACCCCTGCTCACTTTTAATTGTTGTTAGCTTGATATATTTTTCTATCCTTTGATTTTCAGTATATTTTTGTCTTTGTGGGTAAGGTATGTCTCTTGTAGATAGCATATTAAAGGATCCTGTTTCTTTTTCTCTAATTTTTTTGGGGGGTTGGGGACTTTTTTTTATTATTAATTGAATGTTTACAGAGCAGATCATCAGTTTCACATTAAACAAATCACACACTTTGTTTCAATGATTGCAATCCCTTCCCTGTAACAGCAGTTACAGCAGTTATCCCATTTCCTCCCCGTGGTTCCTATTTCCATTCCACCCTCCTTCCCAACCCCTCTGAAATATGTTCCCAGGTGAATGTTGCCCTTTTGATCTAGAATGGCTGACCATTCCATTGTGAGCACAGTTCACTACTGTTGTTGGCCCCCTATATATTTATCTACCCCTAGGTTGAAAATTGAACCACAAGGGTGAGTTTCATTCCAGACATGACGGGTGCCCAAGTGCCATAGTCTCAGGTTTGTCTGATCTCTTTCTAGACAGTAAGTTCAGTCTTTTTTTTATAATTTTGAATTTTGTTCCACATTGTTTACTACTCTATCTGGGACCTTTTAATGTGATCTCTTTTAGCACAGTTGGTAGGGGTAGCTAACCACCATCTAGTTCTTCTGGTCTCAGAGTCATGAAGAATGATGTTCTCGTGTTCCATCAGTTCACTGGGTTAATTAGTTCCCTACATCTTCAATTTTCATTATTCATCTTTTTTCCACACATGGAGAGACCAATAGTTGTACCTTAGATGGCTGCTCATGAGCTTTTAAGATCCCAGTCGTTATTCACCAAAGTAGGATGGAGAACATTGTCTTTGTAGACTTGTTACTGTTGGAAGTGCCGTCGAGTTGGTTCCAACTCATAGTGACGCTGTATAGAGTTTCAAAGGAGTAGCTGGTAGACTTGAACTGCCAATCTTGTGGTTCACAGTCCAGTGCTGATACTCTAGCACTACGCCATGTGATGACAATTGACCACTGTGTCCCAGGGGCTAAGGTCTGTAACTCCAAGACCAGCTACTCATTGTTATAATGCCCAAGAAGTTTTCATCATTTTGCCTCCTGTATCCATGGCACAAAACAACAACATGCTCCCTGGTGTGGGCTAATGCGTCAGACTGCAAAGTCATTTGAATTGCAAGGTCGGTAGCTCAAGCTCACCAGCTGCTCCTTAGAAACCCTATACAGGGTAACTATGGGTCAGAATCTACTTGATGGCACTTAACAACATCATGCTCCACCACGTTCATAGGAGTGTTTGCAGCAAAAGTAAATGGTAGTGGTGGTGGCAGTGTGTCATTGAGTTGGTTTTGACTCATAGCAATCTTGTATAGGATTTCCAAGGTAGGAACCCTAGTGTGTCAGCCATGTATCTGTCCAGGGATCTACCAGGGTTCCAGGGTTGTGTTGTTGTTGTTGTTGTTAAGTGCCGTCAACTCGATTCCGACACATACCAACCCTGTATAGGGTTTCTGAGGAACAGCTGGTGAGCTTGAACCACCCACCTTGTGGTTCAAATTGACTTTGCAGTCCAGTGCATTAACCCACAGTGCCATACCAAGACTCCTCCAGGGTTGTGTAGATAGCTTTATTTACTTCTCTCCCCTTTAAGCCTTGCATTCCTCCTTGTGCCTTCACCTGTCTTCATCAGTCTTCTGCCAATTTCCCTCATATATACTGCCCTCCCTGTCACCCAAGCTATCATGTGCTTGGGATAACTAACATGTGCTTTAGGATAATCACTGGACCACAAGGTCATTTGAATTGAAATGTCAATGGTTGAAGCTCACCCGTTGCTCCTCGGAAACTCTATACAGGGTGGCTATGAGTCAGAATTGACTTGATGGCACTTAACAATACAACAACGGTATAGTTTTGCCTACTAATTTCTTCTCAATTTAACCTACCCCAGGAAATAATTCTCTGCTTTCAAATGAATCTTTGAAAAGCATTCCTAGATGGCTGATGTGTGGCATCTGCCTAGCTCCCACTAAGTTCTGGTCCCCTGACCACCTAAACTGGTTCTGGACAAGCTCTGCACACGCTTCTGCTAATAAACAATTCCTCCAGTAACACTGTGGTACTGCATCTCATCCATTTTACTGAGCACCATCCTAATGCAGGCATTTGCTCTTGTCAAGGATCTGCTATGCAGTTTGGGTACCTCTGTGTGATACTGTCTGTGACACATTAAAGCATCCTTCCTCTGTGGAGGTACACGAATGTGCCTCATCCTGGCAACAGCGCCTACTGGAGCTGCACTCTGAGGTTAATTGCCTACCCGTCCCCAGAAGCTGGTCAGTCCTTTTCAGACATCTTTCATGCTGGCTGAACAAACATCAGTGCTTGAAGCAAAAGAACAAAGAGACGGAAATGGCTGATGTGTCATTCTACTTGGGAAATAAAGAAATAGAACGATGTGTTCATGAGTCTAGTTGCTATCACAGATCTGTCAGAGGATAATTGTTGTTGTTGTTGTGAAGTGCCATCGAGTTGATTCCGACCCACAGTGACCCTGTATAGGATTTCCAAGGAGCACCTGGTGAGCTTGAACCACCAACCTTGCAGTTCAAACAACTTTGCAATCTGATGCATTAGCCCACAGCACCACACCAGGACTTACAGAGGTTAATTAAGCTGCATTAAAATCTGGAAAAGGAGTCCAGATGTCAAAACAGTGAAGAATTCAGCTGCTAGTTGAAGGTTGGTAGTTTGAGCCCACCTTGCCGGAGAAAGCCCTGATGATCTGCCCCAGCAGAGATTACAGTCTAGAAAACCCTGTGGCACAGTTCTGCTCTGTCACATGGGAATGTCATGAGTCGGTCCTGACACAACTGCACCCAATAATGACAACAAATACTGAAAATGAGACATTGGTGGTTTTGTGGTAGAATTCTTATCGCCCCTATGGAAGACCCAACTTTGGTTCCCAGTCCATGGACTTCACAAGCAGCCACCTCCCAACTGTCAGTGGGTACTTGTATGCTGCTATGACGTCAAACAGGATTCAGACTAAGATAGATGATGAAGAAATGACTGGCAAAATCAATCAATGGGATGCTATGGATCACAACATGGCAATCTCTTCTGAACATCAAGGAACAAGCTATGGATCACAACTGACCCCGTGTGCGATGCAGGCTAGGCAGCATTTGGTTCTTTGTACCTGAGTTAGTTAGGAATTGAGGTTGACTTGATGGCAGCTCACAACTCAATTCCTGAAAGAAATGTGAGAACATTGAGCTTTATCTGATCCCCAAATGAAAAAACACTCCAAGCAAGTAAGTCTCTTCTCAGAGACATAAGGAACACTTCATACACAAAAAGCAAAAGGAACTTGGAAAATCCAATTAACGTCACTGAGTTGTACATGTCAAATTGGTTGAAACACCAAATGTTTTGTCAAACAGTAAAATAAGCAAATGCTGGAACTTTTGTAAGGTAGAAACCTGTCAGAGAAGGAAGATGCAAAAATTTTTCACTAAAAGGAGCCATCAAAAATTAGTAAGACTGCACCCTGTCAAAGGCAGAAAACGTTCAAAACTCTGAAAGACAAGGCAGTGTCTTCGAGTTTTAACTCTCACGGAGTTTACTGTATAGTCTACTATGACAAAATAAAATGATAAAGATAACAAGGAATAAATGTGAGCAACAGAATCAACAAGAAACATTCCTTCTGCAAAAGAGAGAATTCCACCAAAAATCATTTTGCCTTTCCCTTAAAAAGCAAAATCTTAACTTGATTTTCATTTTTCCTAGTTGAAAAGTCTTTCAGAGACTGTTAATTATTGTATTGAATCTTATCATAAAACCTGATACAGATGTGAAAGAAATAAGAAAGTCAAAGGAAATTATATGATGCAATGACTAAACCAAGTAAATATTTTTCTTTTGTTGGCATAACCCCTATTGTGGATTGAATTGTGTTCCCCTCCAAAAAATGTACTGAACCCCTAAATCCCTATACCTGTGGATGTAACTTTGTTTGGAGAGATGAATTTTTTTTTCTGTTTGTTGTTGTTGTTGTTGTTAATCAAGTCCTACTAGTGTAGGATGGGCCCTGAACCTAATTACTGCTGAGTTATGAAAAAAGCGGGCTAAATACCGAGACACATACAGATGCAGGATAAGTATGTGGGGAAATGAGTGAAAACTTTCTGCTAACCAAGGAGTCAAGCAAAACCAGGAGATGTCAACAAGGTAAGAATCAGCAAAAGCGTGGAGATCCTGCTTTGCACATTCAGTCTTGAGAACTGCGAGATAAGAACTTCCTTTTCTTTTAAGCCAACCACTTGTGGTCAGTAGGTAGGGTCACTAGGAGTACGAAGGTGCAGACCACACTGGGTGATATTGTTAGAGGGAGTGGTGCAGAAACAACTGTCTATAACATTTTTGTGCAGCTGTTGCAACAGAAATTAATTTTTTTTATAAAAACAAAATCCCAGTAATCACTTCTAGCAACAAAAACATTTTTTGCAAGTCCAGTTTACATGCATCAATATTCCCACAAGGCTAAAATTCTAAGGTAATTTACCTTGTTTTTTCATTGTTTTTAATTAACAGAACATGTATTTTTATATTATATTATATTAATAGAATATTTTATGCTTATTGAAATTAGTCTTTTAACAGCAAATTACAAGTTACAGTTGTAAAATCTCCTAGGATTAAAATATTATGTCATAGGTCTGTGAAAATTTTCTAAATGATTCTCAGTGAAATAAAACCTTCTGAAGCTGAGCTTGAGTTTCCTACTCGGAATTCAAAGAAGACATACTAGTTTACCTATTGTAATTAAAGCAAACTAGAAGGAACAATCCAACCAAGTATTTCTTCTAATTTTTTTTTTTTTTAAGTTCTTATTGTGGCTTGAGTGATAGTTTACATGGGAGTTTACATTCACCCTACCGTATTTTGTTTCATTATAATGATTAAAATCCCCTCCAAGTATCATCATTCAACAGCATTTGCTTCCAATCCCTCTGTTATTTTGGGGGGCGGGGTTGTACACCGAAGCACTCAGGAATATATAACCAATCAAACAACCAAAGGGTTTTTAAACTTTCTAATGCTCTCTGATCACGAAGTTTTGGTAGCATAGTGGTTGCAAGTCGGGCTGCTAACCTCAAGGTCAGCAGTTCGAAATTCCCAGCCGTTCTGCGGGAGAAAGATGAGGCTTTCAGCTCCCGTAAAGATTTACAGCCTCGGAAACCGTACGCAGGGTTGTTATGAGTCAGAACCAACTCCACGGCCCGTGACCATTGCCAGTGCTCTCCGGTCAGAGCTGTTATTATTCCTTAATTACAATGACGCTTTGAATCACGCCATTACCTCTGCAAATGCTACAAGCCCACATTATTGTTTTCCTTACTGCTGGTGTTTTTATAGTCTCTGGTTTTGTCAAATTTTCTGCTGTTTCAGCTACGGTATTGCAGTAAGTAGTGTTTGTGAACCTATCAATAACTTTTCTGATAATGAAGTAGTGATTAAAAGAAGGAGAAAAACTAACAAAGGCTTCTGCTCATGTTGTTGTGACTAATAAAGGGGTCAATGGCTGTAGAAAGAATTTACATAACATTTTGGGTTTGGTATTCAGATAATCTAAGAAGCTATACATTTAAGCAATTTGTGTTGTTGTTGCTAAGTGCCATAGAGTCATTTCTTACTCATAGCAACCCTGTATAGGGTTTCCAAGGAGTGGCTGGTGAGCTGGAACCACTGACCTTGCTGTTCAAACCCACCTTGCAGTCCAGAGCATTAACCCACAGTTCCATGCCAGGACTAACAACCCTGTATAGGATTTCTGAGGAGCTCTGGTAGGTTTGAACTGCCAACCTTGTTCACAGTACAGTGCTGATCCTCCAGCACCACACCAGAGCTATGTTGTTGTGATGTGCCGTGGAGTCAGTTCCGACTCATAGCGACCCTGTACAGGGTTTCCGAGGCTGTAAATCTTTATGGGAGCCGAAAGTCTCATCTTTCTCCCGCGGAACAGCTGGTAGTTTCGAACTGCTGACCGTGAGATTAGCAGCCCGATTCATAACCATATGCTACCAGAGCTCCTTAGTTATTACAAATTATTCTTTGATTAAAAGTGGTAATAAACATTGGTAAGGATTCTGTATGGTCTGGAAGAAGCCCATGGAGGTATGGGTGACACTGAGCTACAGCACTGGGTGACATCCTGCTAGTGTTGTTACTGCTTGGGTGGTGCTGGGTAACTAACACAGTCCCCATCAACTCTAAGGAAGACAACTGAGCAATGGAGCATCTGAAAATCACCAAAGGGGGTCCACAGAACCCACCAGAGAGACTCCTTCTTATACGCCAAGTCTACGTGGGGTAGAGCCACTGCTTGAGGCACAAAACAGGATGGGCCAACCCAGAGCATATGATCATAGGTGCCAACATTCAGCAAGTGAGAACACAACCTGCAGGGTCAGGGTCCAGGCTAGTTAGGTGAACACCCTTGGGGCTTCGCTTGCCATTTTTATGACTTCTTTGTGATGACTGCCCATCATTTACTTGACTAAAGCCAACTCCATTCATGTTTGTCAGATCCAGTTACATTAAACTCATTTATCCTCATTATTTTCTAAAAATAATTATTAATTTCAAAAATAACTGTGGGAAACAAGCCTGGGTAACAACTCTTGTCAAAATTTCCTGTCACTAAGAATCTTCTTACTGGTATTAGACAGAAAGAGAAAGCTTTCAAGTCGCATGATTCATTTCTTTTATGCAGATAACTGTAGTATGTTACATAGCACAGGTCTAGAACGTGTCTCACCTTGTTTGGAGAACACATTGTTCTAATGCCATGCTGCAGAAACATAAGTCAGTTTTCTGACTGCCATAGACCACATGTCTGTGTTTTTGAGATGAAAAGTCTTTAAATTGTCAAGTTTGGCACCCAAGAATCTATGGGACTTGGGGAGAAAAAAGATGCTGTCATGATTGTAATCCAATCACTTGGATCATATTGAGGCAGCTCTTCTTGGTGAGTAATTTCATTGTGTGGTTTTTCGAGTTTTCATTAGAGGCCTCAGCAAAGTGAACTGACTTTTCATCCCTGTGATGTGCAGCAGAATTTCACACTCAGCTTTGTGTCAACACCTAAATCAGCATCAAGACAGGGTTATTGCTTCCACTGTCATTTGGCCCTCTGACTTGGGGAGATTTTTTTTTTGCCATTTTGCAAAAATTTAAATGACCCACACTTTCAAAAGCAATGAACTTTTTAGCTTGCCTATTTCAACCCTTTGGAACAATACTTTTGATCATGGTGATGAGAGGGGTAACTTTATTGCTTCCCTGAACAAGGCTCACTGTTTTCCTAATGCATCTGTCCTTTCTAGACCTTGAAGACACGCATACACACGCATACACATGCATACACACACATACACGATGGGTAGGATCAAAACTACAAACAGGTTTTCCACTTCTAGCAATCTGTGGATAAATGACTGGATAATTTTCTCTCTAAAACAACTAAAAGTGCTAGATAAAGTTTTTTAAAAAACCATTTCAAATGCAACGCTGAACTGGCAATAAAGAAAGGAATCCACAGAGACCAGACGTGAAGTGAAAGCAGGAATATCCAGAAGTAAGCAAACTGGCAAGCTGGCTTTCACCCTGGGAATGGAGGTCGAGACCTGCTGACTTGGAACTTCTGCTTTGACAGCTGCATGGGGATCAGGGACAAAAAAGACAAAGGCATGGGCCCACCCAAGGTAGAAATCAAATAAGAGAGGCGGAGTAAAGCTGGGATGCCAAAAGACTGTGTTCTCATTGTAAAGGTTCAGGAGAACTAAGCCTGTCCCACAGGCAGGGACAGCAAGGGAAAATTCCACTCTGTCTTAGTGCAATTTAGTGCTTCTGCAACAGAGATACCACAGGTGGATGGCTTCAACAAACAGAGTTTTATAGCTTCCCAGTTTGGAAGACAAGAAATCCACACTGAGGACACCAACTCTCGGGGAAGGTTTACTCCCCTGTTGGTTCTGGGGAAAGGTCTTTGTCTCTTCAGCCTGTTTCCTGGTTCCTTGGAGATCACCATGTGGCTTGGCATCTCTCTTCCCCTGTCTCTGCTTGTTCTCTTGCTTGTTTAATCCCTTTTATATCTCAGAAGAGACTGACTCAATATACCCCCTACAGGAATCCTTTTTCATTAACATAACAAAGACCACCCAGTCCCAAATGGGATTATAATCACAGTTCTAGAAATGAGGATTTGCAACACAAATTTGGGGGCTTGAGGAAGTGTCATAATTTAATCCAAATATGTGTAGATAAAAACTGGCTCTTTTGGACATTTGCTGCTCAAATTCACATGTCTTACAAACCCAAAGCTTATCATTTATTTTAAAGCATCCTGGATTAGAAATGCCTCCAGTAACCTAGAAACAGACAACAAAAGTGTTCACTGGTTAATTCAGAAAGAAACATCTATCAATCCTCAAAGAATTACTACAAATAAAGTCCCAAAGAACATGAACACACAGTCCCATATAGATAGATAGGTAGATAAGTGGATAGATAGATAGATAGATAGATATACACACACATGCAAACATACACCACAAAAAATTAGCCACCACATGTAAGAGCCAGCAGAAACAACACAGAGCAAAATCAAATTCAAGATACTAGACAAAGAAAAAAACATGTGGCGCTGTGGGCTAATGTGCTGCACTGCAATGTTGGTTTAAAACTCAAGGGCAGTGGTTCAAGCTCACCAGCTGCTCCTCAGACACACTATACAGGGTCACTCTGAATTAGAACTAACTCAACAGCAGCAGGACAGGATTCAGTAGGATTTAACTGTTCAAGGATACTAAAGAGGGATTGAAGATGGTAGTGTGACCGTGAGGTAATAAAAATAATAGAGCTATGGAAAGAAAATAAATATTTATGTTATTAATAAAAATGTAAAGATTAAAGGATTTATTAAGAGAAGAATGCAGGTAGATGTTGTTAAGTCAGCTTTGATTCATAATGCCGTATGTCTAACAGAATAAAACATTGCCTAGTCCGATACTGTCTTTGTGATGTTGTTGTTAAGTGCTGTTGAGTTGGTTCCAACTCAAAGCTACCCTGTTGTATAGGGTTTCCGAGGAGCTGCTGGTAAGTTTGAACTGCCAACCTTGCGGTTCACAGTCCAGTGCTGATCCCACAGCACCACAGCAGTGTTTGTCTATTGTATTGGTTTAGTGTTTCCCTTATGGAAGCTTGTCCTTCATTGTCACTGTCTAAATTATCAACCATGCTGCCTTTTTTTAGGGATTGACCTTTCTTAATGATGTGTCCAAGGTAAGAAAGCTGAAGTCCTACCATCCTCTCTTCAAAGAAGCATTCTTGTTATATTTCTTCTAAGAAGAGAAGAGTAGACTTAAGAAAGAATTAATTGGAAAACAGATTTGAAAAAATTACCCAGAAAACAGTAAGAAGAAACAGAGATGGAAAAATGTGGCTAATTCATAAAAGCCATAGAAGATCATGTAAGAACATCTAATACTTATCATTGAGGTTCATTATTGGAATTAAGATAAAAACTTGGAGGTTCTCAATGGACTGGTGATGTAGGGGACGTCTCTAGTCACAGATTACACATAAGTCATGTGGAAAAGTCTCCTATGGCCTCTGCCTGCCCTGTCAGGCTAACCCATGTCCAAGCTTTCTTAAATTTTCCGCCAACTCTGGCCTTTCTCTTTAGCTCAGAGATAGGGTTCTTTATCGTAGTAAACATTGCAAGGAAAGGAAAATATTTTCTCCCTGTTCACTCCCATTCTCATCTGTTTTGTCTTACAACTTCAAGGAGACCTTTTAAAAAATACAAAGAAATGAGAACCAAGGCCCAGAGAGTGTTTGTAACTTAGTCAAGGACTCAGTACCAGTAGGTGAAGAACCCTAAGTGTGAGAGCAACTCACACTCTAACCCACAATGTCTACAGTTGTCTCTCAGCCTCCCTGTCACCTTCTCTGTCACCATGACCTTTATTTTCTGAGCTAAATCTAGTGCTTTAAACCATTCCACACAGCATTCAGGTGCTTCCAGAGACCAAGGCAACAGCCAAAAATAAATTGAATGGTCAGAGAAAAGAAACTGTTCTTTCTTCTTGCTTTGTTGTTGTTGCTGTTATTTCACCATGTTTATGTAGGAGAGGAGTCCTGCTGTGGCTCTGTGGGTTAATGAGTCAGACTGCAAAGCAATTTGAACTGCAAATTTGGTGGTTCAAGCTCACTAGCTGCTCCTTGGAAATTCTATACAGGGTCAGAACTGACTATGGGTTGGAACTAACTCGATGGCACTTAACAACAGCAATATGTAGGAGAACAAGAGGCATTGCTCCACAGATTTTTCCAACCATACAAGCATTGAACTAAAACAAATTTTTAGAACATATTATTTTTTTTAAAAGTAATGCATTGCTCATAGCCTAAGAAAACAAAACCTCAATTCTGAAATATAAAACCTTGTCTCTGACAGTAAGTGACCTTTATGTTACATTACATATATCTGAACAAATAATGTGATGGTCTTAATTAAAGATTAGTGGAGAGGTAAAACCTTACTGTCACATGAAAAATAGCTACTTAGCATTATAGATCCGTATTCCTTTTACAGTCCTATTAGATTGTCATGCTCTATTCAACAGTGATGTGAAGTCAAGCTGTGAAGCGAAGATATTTTTATAATTTGTGTTTGTATATATCTCCTGACTGACTGGAGGCAAAGAAGGATGTTGGCTAATTCCAGCTGTGCCTATACAAGGCAAATGTTTCAGGCTGAACAATACAGTATGGCTGAAAGAGAGTGTGGGGTGGTTTTTGTTTTGTGTTTTTTTCTTTCCTTTTCATAGTTCATGAATCCTGAGGAAAAGGAAAGATGCACTCTGAAAATATTTTGAAACAGATAAAATCACATCTTTGTGACACCTCTCAGGGGTCGAAACTCAAATCAATGAAAGCAACAATTCTGGATCAAATCTTTTCAGAAGTGAAGGCATTTGTTGCAAGAAGCTCATGTCTTGCACAAACGCCATGGGACATTTTGATGAGTAACATAATGGTTTTCTTGGATCAGGGACACACATATTGACAGCAGCTAACCAGTGGTCAGGACTCCTGATGTGGTGCTGTAGGATCAGCACTGGACTGCGAACCACAAGGTCAGTGGTTCAAACCCACCAGCTTCTCCTTGGAAACCCTATGCAGGGTTGCTATGAGTCGGCACCGACTCAACAGCACTTAACAACAACAACCACCAATGGTCAATAAAGTATTCCTGGTTAATCTCATTATTACCATTGAGATAATTCTCTGCCATTTCATGATGTCAGAGAAATAATTTGGTTGGAAACCTCTCCTTGGCCCAAAGCATAAGGAGTTTTCTAATTATTCATTCTGAATATGTATTGTTCTCATTATAATAATAGCATATCTGTGCCTGAATCTGAATCTGTGTCCTTTCAGTAGTTGTGATTTCAAATTTTCATATTTGGCACAATCAAAAATTATTAACAGGAGCTAATGAAATCTATTTTGGAAGAAGTACAGCCAGGATGCTCCTTAGAAGTGAGAATGGTGAGACATCATCTCAGGTACTTTGGACATGTTGTCAGGAGGGACCCGTCCCTGAAGAAGGCCTTATGCTTGGTAAAGTAGAGGGCCAGCAACATGAATTGACACAGTGGCAGCATCAATTGGCTTAAACATAACAACAATTGTGAGGGTGGTACAGGAACGGAGCAGTTGTTTCCTTCTGTTGGTGCCAATTT
>NW_006408578.1:105999-123379 GCF_000296735.1 Chrysochloris asiatica | reverse complement strand
GGGAGAAAGATGAGGCTTTCTACTCCCGTAAGGATTAACATCCTCGGAAACCCTGTACAGGGTCGCTATGGGTCGGAACCGACTCGACGGCACTTAACAACAACAACAGGAGTCCTGGTGTGGCGCTGTGGGTTAATGCACCAGACTGTAAACCATTTGAACCACAAGGTTGGCAGTTCAAGCTCACCAGCTGCTCCTCGGAAACCCTATACAGAATCGCTATGGGTCAGAACCGACTCTACGGCACTTCACAATAACAGCAACAACAACAATGAAAATGTAGGGGTGGCTCAGTAGTAGACTCCTGGTGTGGTGCTGTGGGTTAATGTGCTGGACTGTAATGTCAGTTTGAACCACAAGGTAGGCATTTCAAGCTCACCAGCTGCTCCTGGTTGTTATGTGCCCGTGGAGTCGTTTCTGACTCATAGCGACCTTGTATAGGGTTTCCGAGTCTGTGAATCTTTATAGGAGCAGAAATCTTCATCTTTATCCTGAAGAACAGCTGGTTGTTTCAAACTGCTGACCTTGAAGTTAGCAGCCCGATTCGTAACCACTATGCTACCAGCTGCTCCTAGGAAACCCTATACAGGGTCGCTACAAGTTGGAACTGACTCCATGGCACTTAACAACACCAGCATGGGGGAGACCCAGGTTTGATTTCCAGTCATGTATAAGCTCTGGTAGCGTAGTGGTTACGAATCAGTCTGCGAACCTAGGGTCGCTATGGGTCGGAAACGACTCGATGGCACTTAACAACAACAACAACATAGACACCACTGGTCAGTGGAGGTTTTATGTTGTTCTGACACTGAACAGATTTCAGTGGAGCTTCTAAACTAAGACAGACTAGGAAGAAAAGCCTAGAGATCTACTTCCAAAGGTCAGCCAATAAAAACCCCATGGACACAATGGTTCAATTTGCAATGGATGATTGCATAGCACAGTAGCCAGCAGCATTTTGCTACATTACATATGGGATCACCATGAGTTGGGAGCCAACTCAATGACATCAACAGCAAAAATGAAATTCAAAGGGTGTTTCTTCTATCTTCACGTGGTTCTTTTAAAATGAAGTGTTTCCTGCTGTCTTATTAGGAATTAAAGAATGAATTGAAGTAATTAAAGTACACTGTGAAACAAAAATCAATGTTTTGTCATGACTCCGAGGGTTGATTGGTACCTGGATTCTACTGCTGACTTTGGGATCAAAATGTGAGAGTGATTGGACAGTAGGAACTAAGGAATTGCTTACATACGTGTGTGTTGGAGTACCAATGGATTTTCCTTAGGACTCTGCCTTCTCCCTCTGTGTCAATAACTAAAGGAAACGGGTCTTGGTAGATCGGTAGATGTTCTAGTAAGTGAAACTTTCCTAGGCTCCATTGTGAGAAAAAATAAATTACTTCTAATCAGATTGATCTGAAGACCAATATACCCAGGGTTATGGATTGAATTATGTCCTTACCACTGGACCAATAAACAACATTCTTATCAATGGAGAAAAGATTGAAGTTGTCAAGGACTTCATTCTTCTTGGATCAACTATCAACACTCGCAGTAGCAGTCAAGAGATCAGACGACGTATTGCACTGGGCAAATCTGCTGCACAGGAACTTTTTAAAGTGTTGAAGAGCAGAGATGTCAGCTTGAGGACTAGGGTGCGCCTGACCCAGGCCATTGTGTTTTCAATAGCCTCATATGGATGCAAAAGCTGGACAGTGAATAAGGAGGATCGTAGAAGAATTGATGCCTTTGAGTTGTGGTGTTGGAGGAGAGTACTGAAAGTGCCATGGACTGCCAAAAGAACCAATAAATCTGTTTTGGAGGAAGTGCAGCCAGAGTGCTCCTTGGAGGCCAGGATGGCTAAACTTTGTCTCTCCTACTTTGGACATATTGTCCGGAGGAAACAATCGCTGGAGAAGGATGTCATGCTGGGTAGGGTGGAGGGTCAGAGAAAAAGAGGAAGACCCCCAATGAGATGGATCAGCCAGGTGGCATCATTGATGGACTCGGGTGTGGCAGCGGTAGTGAGGTTGGCCCAGGATCGGACATTGTTTCGTTCTGCTGTGCATGGGGTCGCTATGAGTCGGTTCCGACTCGATGGCACCTGACAACAACAACAACAATACCTAAGGATGAGATCCTATTGGGGAACAGCATTCTTTTTGTTCTGTTCATGAAAACATGCCAGTATGTTGTTGTTGTTGTTATGTGCCATGGAGTCAGTTCCGACACATGGCATCCCTGCATAGGGTTTCCAAGGCTGTAAATCTTTACAGGAGCAGAAAGCCTCATCTTTCTTCCATGGAACAGCTGGTAGTTTCAAACTGCTGACCTTGAGATTAGCAGCCCAATTCCTAACCACAATGTTACCAGAGCTCCTTATTGTGGTGGTGGTGGTGTGTGGTGAAGAGTATGTCTAAAACCAATTACTTTTAAAGATCTAAAATGAGCAGATTAGTCATCAAGGGGGGTTCAAAAAGTGTGTGGGGAAAAAAATTCCATTATCTGTTCATTCCATTTGTCCACAAACATTTTGAAACCTTCTCATAGAAGCAAGCAAGGACAAATAGGGGAAGATAGATGCTACATGGAGATCATCAAGAAATGGAGGAACAGAAGATGAAATGAGACAAATTGGTCCAGAGCTGACAGAGAAAGCCTTCCTCTAGAATCTAAATTTGTATTGCTAGCCTCTAACTGTAAGAAAATAAGTATCTGTTAAAGCTACTGACTTGTGGTATTTCTGTTATAACAGCACTAAGAAACTAAGATCCCTGCACACTTAATCACAATAGTTCAACCACAGTCTTCCCTCCACTTACATTTAATGCAACTAATTGCATTACTAATTACATTTCTGTCTATCCTACTAGAATATGAACTACTTCAGCTCAAGAATTGTATCTCATTTGCTACTGTATGCTTAATACTTATAACTAATCTAGGTAAACAGTAAATGCTCTGAAAATCTTTGTTAAATAAGCCAGGTACATTCCAGCTCACTTACCTGCAGATAATCTGCATTTTACCCCAGATACTCAGAAATTACATTTTAACAAGGTCCCCAGGGTGATCTCTATGGGGCTCCAGGAGAATGCTTATGCATAAGAATAACTTAGAGATCCTGTTAAAATGTGAATTCTGACTCTCTGGAGTAGAAATCAAAATTCTCTGGCAAGGCGTAGAACTGGAATAAACCGGTTCAAAGCCCTGAAACAAGCAAATGAATAAATTCTCCAAGTAGAAAGACCAGAATGCTGTGAGTGGAGGATGCTTTCAGTTGCAGGTAACAGAAAGCCCAACTCAAGGTGGCTTTGGGTTGGCTGATCCAGCTGTTCCATGAGGACATTGAGTCCTTAGGTGCTTTTCATTGCTTTACTCTGATCTCCCTTGAGCTAGCTTCAAGGTTACTGGTTGGCTTCCTTGAGGAAACAGAATGCATAATTCCTTTTCCTGTTTGGAGAGGGAGAGTGGTGAGGAGAAGGGAGAAAAGAAGAGAAGGAGAGAATAGGAGAGGGAAAAGGAGAGAAAGGAATCTTTTCCTTTAACTTGATAGGTTCTCAACATACCACATACCTGCCCTCAGTTTAGGGCTTGGGTTTCTGAAGCAGTCTTAATCTCAAAATTGTAGTACCAAGGTGATTCCATTAGATCACAGTCTACACTGAAATTTAGCTCAATCCCTCAAACCTCATTTCTCTTCTACAATAAATAAAGTACAGAACAGAGTTGAAGATTCAACCACAATGTCTGCCATAGAGGGTGGTAGTCCCAGTAGAGATTTAGGTACACCTTACTTAATTCCTAAATAGAGTGATAATTTCTGTCTACATCAAACATCTATGCTATAGGTACCCAGAGTCCTCACCATGCCACACAAATGACTGAGTCTGGGGTTAGTTGATGCTGTGAGCAAACTTCTGTTGTTATTATCATTATGGCTAGAGACCCTTAAGAGCCTGAATCTTGCCCTACAACACCAAAATGGGAAGTTGGGTTCTACTTTATGGATAGATGAGGAAGTACCCAAATGTCCAAACCCAAGACAAGACAACTAGAGAATGGGGATCTCCTGCTCTAAGCCATTTCTCTAACTGCCTCTTTGTTATGGCTGTTAAATGTAGTCAAGTCAGTTTCAACTCACAGCCACCCTGTACAGGGTTTTCAAGGAGTAGCTGGTGGATTTAACTGCTCACCTTGCAGTTTGCAATCCTGTGCTGATCCTACAGCATTTGGGCAAAGCACACTCACATGAGAAAGTGGGGAAGCAAATTCAAAAGAGTAAGTCAAGTCCATAGAAAAGTTACTCATAGCTACACGCAAGAAGATAGAGAGTAAATGGAGTGGAAACAGGGCTGGGCTGCCCACAAAGCCCAGCCCTCTGGAGACCTGAGGCCATAAACACAAAAGGGAGAAGACAAACCTTGGGTGCTGGCCCTTAGGGCACAGTAACCTCACTCTTTGATAAAACACAACCCAATGAAATCCTAAGACACAACCAACATTAACCATTTCTCTTCCCCTGTGAGTGGTAACATGAAGTCCTGGCATTAGATTTTATATGTTAACCAATATTTACAAGGTTTATTAGCTTTATTATTAACTAATATTTACCGCTGGACTCCTGGTGTGACACTGTTGGATCAGCACTGGACTGCAAACCACAAAGTCAGCAGTTCAAACCCACCAGCTGCTTCTTGGAAATCTTATACAGGGTTGCTATGAGTCAGAACTCACTTGATGGTAATTAACAACAACATTTACCACTAGGCGGTTTAGAGTCACCAACACTTTTTTTTTTATCGTTGTTACATGTATTTTTTTTCTCACACTTTTACACTTATTCTGTGTGTTTTTGTTGTTGTTGTTGGTAAGTGCTATTGAGTCAGCTCTGAATCATACTGACTCTGTATGGGATTTCCAAGGATTGGCTGGTAGGTTTAAATGGCCAACTTTATGGCTAGCTGTCCAGCTTATCCAACAGCGCCATGCCAGGACTCCTGTTCTGTGTGCGGTGACTATTAACACCCATTTTACAGATGAACAGGTGGAGATCCAGCCTAACTCAGGCCTCTTGATTCCCAGCATGTTCTCTTGTAGAGAGGAAAAACAAATTGTCTGAATTTGGGGTAAATATTTAATATTGGCAAAGAGAAGATGTGAGCAGCAATGTGTATGCTGAATTGTCTGGAAGCTCACTATTCACAGTGTGGTCTGTGGGTCAGCAACATCAGCTTCAACTGGGACCTAGTTCAAAATGTAGAATTTCAGGATCTCCCCTGGACCTAGTCAATCAGTACCTGAATTTTTAACAAATTCCTTAGTGATTTGAAAGCACATGAAGCAGAAGAAGTACTGTCTAGAATGTATGGCACCCTGTCTGGGACATTTGAGCTGCAAGAGTTAAGGAAGCAGAGGATCTAAGGGACAGGGTGAACAGCAAGGAAGGTCAATGTGTGGACAGACTTGGGGGTTAACAAGTGGCAGGATGTTTTCTGAGAATTCAATGATGAGCTGTCAACAATGACCACATAGATTGTTGTTGTTGTTGTTGTTGTTAAGTGTCGTTGAGTCGGGTTTCAACCCATAGCAATCCTGTATAGGACAAAGGCCTCCTATATTAGCATTTGCTTCTGTGTTCAGGAAGTTTTCATTTGCAGTCTGAGGAAGATGGTTCTTGGCATGTATTTGCTGGTGCAGGGTTGGAAGGTCACTTATTCAGCCCCACTTCAGTCAGCATCTTTGCTCATGCAGTCTGTCACTATGATGGGAAAACATCTTTGCAAGCTGCAGACTAAACGCCAGGCAACAGCTGAGGAGATCTTTATATCGTCTCTATCCTGTCCCGTATGAAAGGAGTGGTGGGAGTGATTCCTTCCACGAAAGTGATAAAAATGAACACAGGGCATCACTATTTCCCGGACAATGCACTGGACCATAAGATTGGTTTGAACTACAAGGTTGGTAGTTCAAACTCACCAGCCACTCATCAGAAACCCTACTAGAAACTGACTCCATGGCACTTAACAACAACAACAACATCACTACTTCCCACAGCCATGTGGTGGTGGCAGTGATGTGCCGTGGAGTCAGTTCCGACTCATAGCGACTCTGTACAGGGTTTCCAAGGCTGGAAATCTTTACGGGAGCAGAAAGCCTTTTCTCCCACAGAACAGCAGGTAGTTTCGAACTGCTGACCTTAAAGTTCGCAGCCCGATTCGTAACCACTATGCTACTAGAGCTCCTTGTAGAGTATACTTAATATCTTTCTTCAAGCAAACAAAAGTTGTCCCAAGAAGTTCATAGCATGCGAAGGGTGGAGTTAGACCATACTGTGTACCCAGTGTTCACTAAAACACTATTAACAAGAGCCAAAAAGTAGAAAGAACCCAAGGGACCCATCAACCAACAAATGGATAAAAAAGTATGGCGCATCCATACAATGGAACATTATTCAGTCAAAAAGAGAAATGGAATTCTGGTGTGTCACTAGACTGCAATGCTGATTTAAGCTGAAAGGTCGACTGTTCAAACTCATCATTTACTCAGAAACCCTCTGCAAGGTCTCTATGATTCAGAGCTAACTCAACAACACTTAACAAGAAAGAGAATGTAGTTCTGATACATGCCACAGCATGAAGGATATTTGAAAACATTTTGCAGAGTGAAAGAAGTTAGGCACAAATGGGCATGTATGAAGCCACTTCTATGAACTATCCGGAGTCGACAAACACACAAAGACCAAAATTCATTTGTGGGGACATAGAGCAAGTGGGAGAAGAAAATAGGGGCATTATTGCTTAAAGGGTACAGTTTTTGTTAAAAGTGCTGAAAATTTAGAAATGTATTGTGGTGGTTATTACACACTATGGTAAATATAGTGACTGCCACTGGGCTGTACACATAAAATGAGTGAAATGTTTTGTTACAGATATTTCATCACAATAAACATTTTCATTCTCTTTTGTTTTAAAGAGACAGTACTAACCATAGAAATCAAATCTCCCAAAAAGACTGGATTTTAATCATTACTCTGCAATGCTTCCATATTCATCTAGGGTCAGGAAGATGCCCAATATGCCAAGGGACCAAAACACAAAGACAGTCATTTCTGCTCCTCTACCTTTTGTGACTTCACACAAGGGATTGTGTTTCATTTTTATACTTCACAAAATCTCTCCAGGAAAGGCACTTCTAAAAAAACAAATTGTCACATACACACACCCTGCCTCCAAGAAAAAAACCATAATAATCCATTTTTACATAAGCAAGTCTTTTATTTCAGCTTTTACAATTCCCTTCATTGCTCGGTGCTCTGTTCTGAAATCTTATCAAACCAAGATTTGGCTCCTTTATAATTCATGGCATGTGATGTGTTAGATTCTTGAATTTTCTTTAGTATAATAAAGTGATTATGAGTTCAGTTCAATTGTATGGGGCAGAGAGCATTTCTCTATGAAGGCTGAGGATTGGGACTTTCCCCAATAAAGTTAGGTGCAGAGCAAAGTCTAACAAAGAAATACAGTAAAGTATCACTTTAAAATAAAATAAACAAAAGCTAACTGGGTGAGAGAACAAACAAAATCAATTAAAAGTTTGAGTTATTAACTCCACTTTAAAGAAATATAACTTAATGGCTTGCAAGTACATATAATCCCAAACCAGTCTAATTAAGTGGTATCTGATAAAGGTCCTTGGAGGATTTGTATTAGATAATACACAAGGATAAACTACCTAATTAGTATCTACTGGAAAAAGAAAACAATGGAATCCTGGTATGGCGCTATAGGATAAGCACTGGACTGCTAATCACAAGGTTGAAACCGACCAGCTGCTCTTTGGAAACCATATATAAGGTCATTCTGACTCAGACGTGACTCGATGTCACTTAACAACAATACAAACAGCAACAACAAAAACCCAGTTGCTGTGGAATCACCTTCAAGTCATGGTGACCCATGTATGTGCGAGTAGAACTGTGCTTTCCACAGGATTTTCAGAGATCTTTCAAAGGTTGATTTCCAGGCCTTTTTTGCAAGGCATCTCTGGGTGGATTAGAACCTCCAGCCTTTTGGTTGGCAGCCAAGCATATTGACCATTTACACCACCAATGTTGGTTCCAACTCATAACAACCTAGCGGATAGTGGCTTTGAACCACCAATACCACTGGTTTATTTTTATTTCATAGCAATCCTGCTTCTATAGAAATATATTTTACAAGTTTCTTCCCTTGAGTAATTTTTTAATTCATTTATTTTTTTCTGTCAATGCAATTACCTAATAAAATTTGATAGTCTCCACAGCACCACTTCATAGTCAATGTTTAGAGGAAATTCAAATATGCAATGTATAGCCTAAATGAGCCCCCAACTCTGAATTAATGATTCCCTTTAGTCAGCTATGGTTCAACAGGGAGAAAAGTGGAAATGAACTGGCTGGGGACAGGTTATTAACCCTTTTGATGTCATTTCTTTCTCCATTTAGGATTGACACATGCTTCAAAAGATTGGGTTCCCATAAAACAGATATTTTAAGCATTAAATTTGAACTTTAAACTGAAAAGTGCTGCTAAAAATTTGGGTATTATTATTTCAAATTCTGGACTCATGAAGCCCATGTTAGTGAGAGATTTTTCTCCCATGTATGAAAAGAACTTGTTAGGTCAGATTTTCCCCATTATGAATCACCACTTTTAAGTAATGAGGCTAATTGAGAAATTCCACCTTTTTTTTTTTTTTCCAGGCCTCTAAAACTCTGCCTTGTTTGCAAAATATTATTTATGGGGGCTAGAAAAACAAACTGCAAAAATGATTTCATTTAGAAGGATCAGCACAAGACTGATCCTTATGAGGTGAAGGTTAAAAATATACCAAATGTCCTTATATCAACCACCATTCTTCCCCTCTTTCACATCCCAGAGTTCTGCAGTACGCAGCAACATCTCACAGAACTCACAAACTGTCAAGGAAATGGCTCAGACAACTTTGGAGGCAGGCGAGTAGTTCAGATCTCCGTTTGGAGGATTCTCCTCGCCCGCTGGTCTCAGGGGCTAAGGATTCCAAATCAGCAGATCAGATGGGGGTGGGATAGAATACCAAGGGAATAAGGATAGTTATGATTAGAAATATTTGGAAAAGAACCAACTTTTTAGCTACATGACCAAAGATCTGCTGACAGATTAGAAGGTAGAACAGCCCCAGGTGCAGAACCTTGTGTCTTACCCACAACCTAAGCAACCTCACCCATATCCTAGAACATTATGGTTTGGTCTCTAAGTCACATGTAAGATGTCCTTAAAGCTGTCTTTCAGAAACTCATAAGGTCAGAACCAACTTGAATCTGATCCAGAGCATGTACAGATTTTCCAACCCAACTAAGATTTAACCTTCCAGGAATGGTCATTATCAAATACATCTCATAATGAGTGATGATCAGTGTCCCAGAAGCCTTTACAACAGAAGCCATCTTACAAGACAAGACTGCTCACACTTCCACTTACCATAACCCCTCCTAATTGGACAAATTCCAGGAAGAACTACCTAGTTCCTTTGTTCCCTTATTTCTCATGATCATAAGAAAGAGTGTTAACAGTCCTGTTAAAAAGTTGTTCATGTTAGAAGTGTACCAGATTGCATCAAACCTGCCACATCATCCCTTGTCAGGGCACTTTCACTCCTCCAAATACATTCCTCGCTTGTGGGGAAACGCCTGTTCTCTTGCTGATTCATTATTCTTATTTAGCAGAGAAAGAACCTTTAATCTAGGGAAGCGACCTGTAACATTTGGTTAGCCAGCCTAGAAATCCTTGGAAATTCCTGACATCCAAACAGACTCAGCCTTGGTGGGGCTCCTGGGCAGTCTTGGATGGACAAGCAGCTACTGGGACTGGTTGTCTTTCATCTTCCCTCCACTGACTACCAGGAGTGTGCACAAGGCTGCAGAAACTGGTGAATCAGGTCAGACGGCAGGCTATGCATAAGGACCATGAACTGGAGGTCAGAGGGAAATGAGCCAGATGTGGGATCCAAAACACAAGAGTGAAATTTGCCAAAGTAATCATCTATATTGAACTCAGACCAGTGTCCCAAGGAAACCAAGGATGGTGACTTGAGTCACACCCTCTACTACGGTGGGAGCATTCTTAATACTTAATGCCACCTTGATCTTTAACCCCATTTTAATCCTTGTTGTTGTTGTTATGTGGTGTGGAGTCGGTTCCGACTCATACTGACTCTATACAGGGTTTCCGAGGCTGTAAATCTTTATGGGAGCAGAAACACTCATCTTTCTCCCATGGAACAGCTGGTAGTTCCAACTGCTGACTTTGCAGTTTGCAGCCTGATTTGTAACCACTACACTACCATACAATAAGAACTCTTATTACTACCTTAATCCCTGGAATTCTAGTGTGGCACTGTGGGCTAATGCATCAGACTGTAAAGTCATCTGAACTGGAAGGTCAGTGGTTCAAGCTCACCAGCTGCTCCTTGGAAACCCGATACAGGGTCGCTATGGGTCAGAACGGACTTGAGGACACTTAACAACAACAACAACAACCTTAATCCTACCTTATTAACAATTCATTTCAAAATGGAATGATAACCAGAGGCATCAATGATAACTTCAGGGACCCTTAGTATAATAAGACAATAAGGAAACTCTTTTTACAAATGACAGGAGTGCAATTGTTTTCATTAAGTTTCTTTTCTCAACACTGCAAGGACTGATAAAGTCTTAGTTCTCTGCTTGGAACAGGGGCTAAGAGGTGGACATTCAAAGAACAAAACCTGAGGAATAACAGTACATCACAAATGGAGGAATATGGCTAGAAGGACCTTACTAAGTCATTAGCTGCCCTGCACAAATTTACTTCTCCTTTGCAATCCAAATATTTTCCTCCTCCAAAAAATCTGCTGTGATTACTTCACCTCAGGTATCTATATTTGCTTCCTCTGTGATGGAAATCATTTCAACAATTACTGAAAACACTCTATGGTCAAGATATTGTGCTGGAGATTGGGTTATGAGGAGTGGGACCCAGGGTGGAGAGATTGCTGAAAGACTGAAATTGCCCAGTTCTCACTGTACATTTCTACAATGTGAGGCATTTCATGGTAAATGCAAACTAGAGATACGAAATGTCACATATATACATGGTTAGGTTCCAAAGACCACGTTGTATGCGAAAACTGGCATTATGGGAAAATAGATGACCAAATCAGATAAATAAAATGGAAGACAACTATATCATTCCATAATGGCCAATTTACATCATTGTTGTTGTTGTTAAGTGCCGTCGAGTCGGTTCAATTTACATCATTACACAACTACAAAACCCAGAATCATAGTCCAGCCAAGTTGACACCCAACCTTAACCTCACAGCCAGTATTACTCTTGCTTCCCAACTCACAAACAGTACTTCCACACTTATGTCATTAATGAGCAAAATTGTTAGTTAGATTTTTTTACTATTGTCTTACATGTGAAGTGTAGGATAACCTACACTTAAGTGTAGGTTATCTTAAGTGAGGAGTAGGTATATACAGAAGACTTTTTGAAGGAGATGGGGTTCTAAGTATTAAATGATGTGTCACATTTGGGGAAGTTATTAGGCTGTGGTTAGATCCGAGATGAAGGTATGGAATGGGTTTTGAAAATACAAAGTAAGCAAGGAAGCCAGACAATTGGGAAGCTGGTGGAACAGAGTAATTGTTGATTGTCGAGGCAGGTGAAAATCTGCATCCCTGAGCAAAAGCGTGCACAATAGCACATTCTTTTACTTTGCTAGGAATCCTTGGGTGGCGCAAAAGTTAACATACTTGCCTACTAACGAAGCGATTGATGGTTCAAGTCCACCCAGAGATACCTTGAAAGAAAGCTCTGGTGGTCAAATTCTGAAAAATCAGCCACTGAAAACTCCACGTACGAACATAAGTCTTCTCTAACACACATGAGGTCTCTATGAGTCAGAGTTGACTACACGGAACTAGTTTCATTTTTTCACTTAGTTTAAATCATCTTAACTCTGAGTCTCTAGTCCTGGAAGCAGTTCATCATATAAGCATGTTCCTCTGAAGTCCATCACTTTACCTGAAAGGCAAGGCGCTCCCATGACTTCTAGCACTTTCTGACTATGGGGAAGTGCTTGTAGCCTTCAAATAAAGGTAGTCCTTTCATCTTCCTCCTACTTCAGGGACCCTTAGTATAATAAGACAATAAGGAAACTCTTTTTACAAGTGACAGGAGTGCAATTGTTTTCATGAAGTTTCTTTTCTCAACACTGCAAGGACTGATAAAGTCTTAGTTCTCTGCTTGGAACAGGGGCTAAGAGGTGGACATTCAAAGAACAAAACCTGAGGTAAGAGTATTTCAAGAGAGAAATCTACCATGCATTTCAGAGCTTTTCTCATGTGGTTCTATCATGCAGTTATTAAACTCTGCATTTGGGTAGATTTCTTAAAACTCTTTCATATGCTGTTTGAGGCAAGCATTGAAGGATGTTTTTAAAATACTTCCAGGCTAATAACTTTTTATCTCCAGTTCCTCTTCCATCACCTGACCTGACAGTCAGTCTTGTCTAGCTTCAACCTGGTTCCCCCATATTCTAGCATATACCAGTCTTATGGGTAGCCACATTGTTGCTTGGTTGCTACTATGAAAATATGTATAAAATTTTGATTTTTTTTTTTCAGTTCTTCCTGAAATAAATTCAGTTTCTAATGTAAAAAAAAAAAAAAAAACAACAACAACAAAAAATCCACCTCTTTTATAACCGGTGATACATATCAGGACCACTCACATTTCCCACCTCTGGAGTTCCTTGTATAAGAAACGCCCCCTTATAGTTCATGTTGACATTGGAGTGGGGACTTGTATAACTGCATAAAACAGAAGGAACTTTCTGGGTGATATATTGCTGTGTTAAGAGTGTGAGGTGGAGGTGTGAATTGTGTAGAATGTTTATCTCTTTGGGCTTCCGTAAAGTGAGATAAGTCTTTCAAGTGTATTTGCCGCTTCCTGTGTTTTACTGGTTTCAGATTAGGTACTATTCAAGCGTATATTTTTTCCAGGCCTGACCCCACCTACCTTATCACCAGAGGCCATTGGGACATAAGTATCTATAAGTAACTTTGAGTTAGCGGAATACATTTTACACGTTGGAGTCCTGGTGTGGTGCTGTGGGCTAATGCAGCAGACTGCGAAGTCATTTGAACTGCAAGGTCGGTGGTTCAAACTCACCAGTTGCTCCTTGGAAACCTTATACAGGGTCACTATGATTCGGAACTGACTCAACGGCACTTAACCACAACAACAAGATCTTAGAAATAAAAACACAGTTTGGTAATGAAAGGTTTAACCCAACTATATTGTAGGTACCTTGAGGCCAATCTATGTGTTTTACATCGTTTTACCCTTTTCGTCTCTTAAGCAAAGATCTGAGAAAGCATTTATGAATATTTGTTGAATAACCGGGAATTAATGTTTTCCAATACCGCCCAGCATATTACCAATGACCAATGACCAGATGCACTTGCCAAGAACACTGTCTTAGTCCAACGCTGCTGTAAGAGGAATTCCATTAGTGGATGGCTTCAACAAATAGAACTTATTCTCCCAGAGCTTAGGAAGTTAGAAGTCACAAGTCAGAGTGTCAGCATTAAGGAAAGGCTTTGTGTCTCTGTCTCCTGGTTCTAAGGAGAGTCCCAACACAGGGACCTTGGGTCCAAAGGCTGAATGCTGCTCCCAGCTCTTGTTTCTTGATGATTTGTTATTGTTACGTGTCGTGGAGTCGGTTCTGACTCATAGTGACCCTGTACAGGGTTTCCGAGGCTGTAAATCTTTACGGAAGCAGAATGTCTCATCTTTCTCCCGCAGAACAGCTGGTAGTTTTGAACTGCTGACACTGAGGTTAGCAGCCCGATTCGTAACCACTACGCTACCAGCACTCCTTTGTTGTTGTTATGTGCCATGGAGTCAGTTCTAACTCATAGCAACTCTGTATAGGTTTTCCGAGGAGTGGCTGGTGAGTTTGAACCACCTACTGGAAGGACCTTGCAGTCCAGTGCTTATCCCACAGTGCTATACCAGGACTCCCTCTTTTTCTGCATGTTTTTCACTCCTTTTTATCTCTTTTAAGATAAAAGGTGATGCAGGCCACAAGACAGAGAAACCCCTCTTTATAACAGATCAAGGATGTATACCCTCCCCTAATCCTCTTACAACTGATTGACTGATTCACATCATTACTTAACTGCCAAACCATTAATAATGATGGCCCTGCCAAGTTGACACATATTTTGGGGGAAACATAATTTAATCCATCACAGACAAATAAATACTTCAGCTAATGGAAAGCTTTCTATTTTGTATAATATTTCCTTTTTAGTATTAGATGATGGAGAAATTGGTATTTATTATCACTGTAAAAATCTTCTGATTACGTGAACTTCACACCAGACATTTACCCAATAGAAGAACTGATACTGCAGACAGACCAACCATGCCTCCTTGAAGCCACATTTCCAAAGTTTGCTTTGATTGAGAGCCAGAAGGAATGGTAAGCTGGAGTCTTCATTACTATTATAATTAAAGTCAGTAATAAGATCCACTTTTCTCCCCAACATCAGCACACACACAACTGGGATCCTAAGTAGAGGTTGCATTCGTTTCCTTGGAGCCCCTGGGTGTTGTTGTTAAGTGCCTGGGTAGTACAAACAATTAACACTCTCACATTTGAACTCAAAAGTTAGAATTTTAGTTCACCCAGAGGTACCTTGGAATAAAGGGCTGGTGATCTACTTTCAAAAGATCAGCCATTCTAAAAGAAAACCTTATAGAACATAGTTCTAGTATGACAGACGTGGCGTCAGCATGAGTTGGAACTGATGAACTGGATTAATTTCCTATGGCTTCTGTAACTAATCACCCAAAACTTGGTGGCATAAAACAATAAGAGTGTGTTCTCCCACAGTTTTGAGGTCCAAATTCCAAAATCAATATCTAAATTCTCTTTTGCTACTATAACAGAAATACCTAAGTAAATGACTTTGTTGTTGTTAAGTGCCGTCGAGTCAGTTCCAACTCATAGCGACCCTGTACAGGGTTTCCGAGGCTGTAAATCTTTATGGGAACAGAAAGCCTTATCTTTCTCCCGCGGAGCAGTTGGTAGTTTTGAACAGCTGCCCTTGTGGTTCGCAGCCCGATTCGTAACCACTACGCTGCCAGAGTTCCTTAAATGACTTTAATAAACAGAAATATATTCTCTCATAGTTTAGGTGGTGAGAAGTCTGAATGCATGCTGCTAGCTTCAAGGGAAGATTTCTCTCCCTGCTGCTGGCTCCCAGTTTAGGAGGAAGGCCCTTGACTCCTTCCAGCATCTGTAGGTGCAGCATTCTTGGGAGATCTCCACATGTCTTGTCATCAATCTTCCCCTGGACCTAGGAGCCTCCCAGAGATCGCAGAGAGCTGAGTCCCAAGGATGCACTCCCATCTTTTCTTTTTGGTGGTAGTGGGTACTCCTCTCTCTGCTACTTCTCTCATTATATCTCTTGTACCATAAAAGGTGTCACATAAAAGGAAATTCCCCTTACATCAGATCAGGGTTGTGATGGGACTAAGGATGCTGTGTCCTACCATTAATCTTTTTGTAACTGATTGAACAATAAATACATCAGATCACAACCGGGGAGATCAGCACATAGCTGCCAAACCACTGAGAATCATGGTCCAGCCAAGCTGACGCATATTTTGAAGGTACACAATTCAATTCATAGACAATCAGCATCACTGGGCCTGATTGAAGACCACACTTCCTCCATAGACTCTAAGGCACAGGTAGGGAAAGCTTTTTCCAGTCAATGGCCATTTGAATATTTATAATATCATTCACGTACCATACACAATTATCAACTTAAAAATTAGCCTGCCGTATTTGGTCAAATACTTAATTAACTCATAACAACAAACAACAATGTGGGAGTCCTGGTGTGGCGCTGTGGGTTAATACGCCAGACTGCAAAGCCGTTTGAACTGCAAAAAAAGCAGTTCAAGCTCACCAGCTGCTCCTCGGAAACCCTTTACAGGATCGCTATGGGTTGGAATCGACTCAATAGCACTTCACAACAATAACAACAAGGTGATGGCTGGTGTGGTGCTGTAGGATAAATGCTCGACTGCAAGTTCAGTTTGAACAACAAAGTCAGCAGTTCAGACTTATCAGCTGCTCCTCAGAAACACAACACAGGGTCACTATGACTCAGAACCGACTCAATGGCTCTTAACAACAACAAAAACAACAAATGTGGTGGCTGGAACTGCAGTTGCCTTGGCAGGACCCCATCAAATAATTTTGTGGAAGGCCATACATTCCCCTTGCCTCTTCTATCTCCTGGTGGCTACATGTATTCCTTAGTTTCGGGCCCCATTACTCCATCTGTCAAAACCAGGATCTTCAAATGCCTCTCTGCTCTATCTTAGCCTCCATGTGTCAAATCTCCCTCTGCCTCTTTCTTATAAGGATTTTTGAGATTGCATTTAATCCTTTGTCCCAACAATCTAAACTAATCTCCTAATCTTAACCCTAAATTTAATTACTGCTGCACAGGTTTCCTCCCCTACATTTTTGACTATCTAAGGCAACATCCACAGATTCTAGGAATTGAGAAGTGGATATCTTTTGGGGGCTATTTTTCAAACTACCCCAATGGTGTTATTATTAACACTAGAATCCAACGAAATTATAATTACTAATGTGACAGTTTTCTAGTGCACACATTATTTGGGCATTTGCTTTCTACTTTCTTTCTTTCTCGATTGATTGATTGATTGATTGATTGATTGATTGATTGATTGATTGCCATGTTACCCTAGAAGTGTGGAGTTAAAGCTCCAGGAAATCAGTTCAACAATTATTAACGCTCACAAGAGGTTGAGAGGAATTTTAATACATTAAAATAAAGACAATGCTATGTGGGATTTGTTTATTTTTTGCCCAATTTAGCTTAGATAATTAAGAATCAATAAAATGGAAACAAACAAGATGGTGGATTGGGTGGAAGTGCAGTCAGCAACAACACAGAATACAGGACCAAGCAGGCTCAGGGGATGGTCCCAGAACTTTGAACCACATATAAAAGAATATTTAGAAGGTTAGAAGACTTACACCTAGGAGAATTTGTAGCAGAAGCAAGAAATCCATTGCTTTCTAATTCAAGAAGCTGAGCTGCTCCAGGTGCCGCCATCTTGGGTGAGACCAAGCCGGGGGAAGGATCAGAGTGGCCACAGATGTCTGGCAGAACCGCGGAGATAAAGGTGTGGACATTCTTTTCTTTTGGTAGCTGTTCATTGGTCCCTTGCTGTCTGCGCACCTCCATTCT
>NW_006408578.1:88274-103580 GCF_000296735.1 Chrysochloris asiatica | reverse complement strand
CAGAAGTATATCCAACAAATCCTGTCTTTTCTTTTAATATTTTCTCTACGCTTTGATATTGCTGGTTTGGGAAATTGCAAAGTAATGAGTCATGGAGAAGTGTATTGTAAAACACTGACCTGAGGGGCAGGAGACTTGATTTTGTTTCTGATTATGAAATACTCTGACCGGTCACTTTAGTTCATTGTGGGAAATTTGAAAAATGAAAAGGAGGACTGTATGCATTTTCTTGATATTGCACTGTTCTTGTTCGTGGCCCTGGAGTCAGCCCCCGACTTGTGATCCTACGATTCCAGGCACAGAAACATCAGACCACTGTGATCATGCTATCAGACCTTTCTTTCTGGTCTATTGTAGTCTGTATGCTCTGCTGAAACGTGTTCAACACTATTCAAGCCTATACTTGACAGATGGTGAGGGCTGCACATGAGGAGCATTGGGGATTAAACCTGATTCTCCCATACAGAAGGCGAGAATTCTACCACTGACCTACCATGGCCCTCTTTGTATCACTCTGTTATAGTTATTAAGTGTTATCAAGTCAGTTCTAACTCACTGAGATCTTGTACTGGGTTTCCAAGGAGAGGCTGGTGAGTTTGAACCACCAACCTTGTGGCTAGCAGTCCAGTGATGATGCTACAACATCACACCAGGAGTTCTTATATCTCTCTGCTGTTGTTGTTGTTAAGTGCCATCAGTCGGTTCGGAGTCATAGCAACCCTGTACAGGAGGAGTGTCTGGTGAGTTTGAACCACTGACCTTGTAGTTCAAACTGACCTTGAGGTCGAGTGCTTATCCTAAAGAGCCACATCAGGACTCTTCTATCACTCTAGGATTCTTTAAAGACAAAGCATCTAGTGGATTCAGATTCTCTGAGTACAAAATCTCTAGAAAGTAAAGCATGCTAAGTGCTTTGTGGAGTCCTCATGTGGCACTGTCGGTTAATGCTCTGGACTGCAGTTGCTTTAAACCGCAAGGTCAGCAGTTCAAGCACACCAGCTGCTCCTCGGAAACCCTATACCTATAGGGTTGCTGTGGGTCGGAATTGACTCAAATGCACTTAACAATAAAGTGCTTTTGTGTTTTTAATGAAATATTTAATTCTGAGGGTTTCTATATTCCTAAACTGGTTCATTCATTTCTATGTTTTTACTCAGTGCTGTGAGACAGCTGCTGTTCCAGTTGCTAGGATATTTCAAAAGCCTGTATAAACTTTGTTGTTGTTAAGTTGACTACGACTCATAGTGGTCCTGTGCAGGGTTTCTGAGGAGCAACTGGTGGGTTTGAACCACCGACCTTGTGTTTCGCAACCCAGTGCTTATCCTACAGCGCTACACCAGAAGTCCAGTGAACTTTGTAAGACTCTTAAAATACAGCTCAAGTACTGGGAGAATCTGACTTAATTAACTCCCAAGGAGAAGGGTATTAGAGCCATCTAAGTCAATATTGGCCATCACTGTTCCTTACGGTCGAGGGCAACTTGAACAAGGCTGTGTTGTGGGGACCAGTGGTTCTTTTCAACCCTAGTATGCCTGTTTCCATCAGACAACACCTTTGGAGCCACCATACTCTGAATGGGGAGGGGCTTCTTTGAAGGTCTTACATTTATGTTTCAACAGCTCCACACGAAATCACAACAGACCTGGGCAGGTGACTAGTTGTAGCTCAGACGAGGTGACTACCCTGGAGACTGGATACACTACTCTGTCCAGAGAGGACCCTGGGGCTCTGTTTTGATGGGGGTCACATGTCACAGAGAATCTCTAGACTTTTCCATAAAATATATAGTCACACACCAAAACCAATCTTAAATCTGGAAACAGAGCATTTGAAACCAAATCCAAACCACTGCCTTAAATTCACCACCACCCATCTATCAGTTTGTCATACTAGGGTGGCTTGCTATCATGCTGAAAGCTCTGCCTCTGGTATTTCAAATACCAGCAGGGTCACCCGTGCTGAATAGGTTTCATCAGAGCTTCCAGACTAACAGAGACTTGGAAGAGGATTTTGGAAGATTCGCCAATGAAAACAACAGAATTATCTTCTGATCTACTGTGTTGGAACATAAGCCTTCTAGAATGAAAGACACTCAAAATGCAATGCTCACAACAATGTACACACGCATATTAATGATCATGAAAATGGCCCGGAACTTGGTATCTTTTTGTTCAGTTGTACTTTGGGTCACCAAGAGTTCGAATCAGCTAGATGGCAACTAACAATAATCGCATAAATAAAAATCTGGCCGATTTATCTATTAATTGCATCTTTGAGGATAACAAGTCAAAAGAAATCCAAATCTGGGAAGGAATGTTTCCTAAATAATCCAGTTTAATAGTCCTTTGCAAAAATAATTTCTTTTAGAAGGAGCAGCATGAGACTGGTCCCATACAAGGCAGAGGTTAAAAACATACAAATGCCCAACTTTGCCAATATGTTATACTGTTCCATAATCCCTGCAATTAGCCATCGCTCCTCCCCTCCCTTAGGTCCTGGGGCTCTGCAACACACTGCAGTGCCCCACAGACCTCACAACTGTCAAGGGAATGGCTCACTCAAGTGTGGAGCCTTGTTGTTGTTGTTGTTGTTGTTGTTGTTAGGTGCCATTGAGTCGGTATGGAATCATAGTGACCCTATGGACAACAGAAGGAAGCACTGCCTCACAATTGTTGCCAAATTTGAGCCCATTGATGTGGCCACTTTGCCAATCCATCTCACTTGGGGTCTTCCTCTTTTTCTCTGACCTTCCACCATACCAAACATGATATCCTTCTCCAGCAACTGGTCCCTCCTGACAATATGTCCAAAGTATGAGAGGTGAAGTTTGACCATCCTGGCCTCAAAGGAGCACTCTGGCTGCACTTCTTCCAACACAGATCTGTTGGTTCTTTTGGCAGCCCATGGCACTTTCAATATTCTCCTCCAACACCATAACTCAAATGCATCAATTCTTCGGTGGTCTTCCTTATTCACTGTCCAGCTTTTGCATGCGTATGAGGTTACTGAAAATACCATGTCTTGGGTCAGGTGCACCTTAGTCCACAACTAACATCTTTGCTCTTCAATACTTTAAAAGGTCTTGTGTAGCAGATTTGCCTAATGCAATACATTGTTTGACTTCTTGACTGCTGCTTTCATGAGTGTTTATGGTTGATCCAAGAAAAATGAAGTCTTTGACAACTTCAATCTTTTCTCCATTGGTAAGAATATTGTTTATTTGTCCAGTGGTGAGGATTTTTGTCTTCTTTACATTGAGATGCAATCCATACTGAAGGCTATGGTCTTTGATCTTCATCAGTAAGTTTTTTAAGTAATCATGACAAGTTATGGACAACATTGCGAAGTAGGAGGATTCCAGAATACTTAACTGTGCTCATGAGAAACCTGTACATAGATCAAGAGGCAGTTGTTCGAACAGAACATTGAAACACTGAGTGCTTTAAAATTAGGAAAGGGGTATGGCAGGGTTGTATTCTTTCACCATATTTTTTCAATATGTATGCTGAGTAAGTAACCCAAGAAACTGGGTTATATGAAGAAAAACATGGCATCAGGATTGGAGGAAGACTCATTAATAACCTGCAATATTCAGATGATACAACCTTGCTTGCTGAAACTGAAGAGGACTTAAAACATTTACCAATGAAGACCAAAGAGCACAGCCTTCGGTGTGGGTTGCATCTCAATGTAAAGAAAGTAAAATCCTCACCACTGGACCAACTATTCTCCACTGATAAGAAACAACGCTCTTATCAATGGAGGAAAAAAATTGAACTTATCAAGGACTTCTTTCTTCTTGGATCAACCATCAACACTCGTAGAAGCAGCAGCCAAAAATTCAAATGACATGTTGCATTAGCCAAATCTGCTGCACAAGACCTTTTTAAAGTGTTGAAGAGCAAAGATGTCAGCTTGAGGACTAAGGTGTGCTTGACTCAAGCCATGGTATTTTCAGTAACCTCATATGCATGCGAAAGCCAGACAGTGAATAAAGAAGACCATAGAAGAATTGGTGCTTTTGAGTTATGATGTTAGAGGAGAATATTGAAAGTGCAAAAGAACCAACAGATCTGTGTTGGAAGAAGTGCAGCCAGAGTGTTCCTTGGAGGCCGGGATGGCCAAACTTCGTTTCTCCTACTTTGGACATATTGTCAGGAGGGACCAGTCACTGGAGAAGGATATAATTTTTGGTAGGGTGGAGGGTCAGAGAAAAAGAGGAAGACTCCCCAGAGAGATGGAATGGCAAAGTGGCAGCATCAATGGGCTCAAGCTTGGCAACAATTGTGAGGTTGACCCAGGACTAAGCAGTGTTTTGTTCTGCTGTGCATAAGGTGCTATGAGTCGCTACTGACTCGATGGCACCTAACAACAACAACCACCTTTGTATTGCCACCATCTTGCCCAATACCTAGTTGTTTCCTATGTGTATGTTAAAATGAAATTGAATGAAATAGAGGTAGGTAATACCTGAAGATTGCTTCTCTTTTAAATACTAGGCCTTCAAACAGTTCATGAGAAAATGGAGTTGAATTATAACGTAATAATTTATTCCACAAATTTTTGAGCATAGATGAATTTAATCGTGCATGTATGTACACATCAAATTATATTGAGTATTTTTTTAATGTAAAAACATTCCCCAAACTTCTCTCTTCAATTGTAATCTGCTTCAAATATACAGAAACCTCCTGAATCTATGAGGCAAAGAAGCATAGCATTTTTTAAGAGATTTATCTAAGGTAAATAAGCTATTTAAATACCTTTTATTGCAAAACTCTAGAGACTATCTAATCTATGTACCTTATCAGATCATGATCCGACCTTCCCTCTGGTTAGGAAATGGGGAAAAACTACCATCAGCTTCAGTTAAGAATGTCCCAGTTTTCATTGCCTAACAAACTCAGAGCTATCCTCTCTCAGCTTTGTTTCTTTGTTTACAACATTCCTTTTCTGTCTTCTCTGTAGCCTTGCTCAACAGCCCATTTACTCAACACTGCTTGCACTGGTTCTTCTGGGAAGAGACCTTATTTTCCTGGGAAATTGTCCTTTGGCCCAAATGATAATAACACCAGCAACAGTAATGTGGCTAATATTTATAAGAGAGTAAGTCAAAAAGTGTCACTACCATATCAAAGAAACCTTTGTTAATCAAAATATGAAGCTATTGTGTCTCAACAGATTCTCCACCTAGGTCTCTACACTTCTGAAAGTGGTATTTTCATGAAACAATTTTCCGAAGAATTTCTCTGCTCTTCAAGTTGCGCCACATCAAATTGGCAGTTTGGCCATCTTTGAGAAGCTCAAATCGTGTTCCTTTTCAATATTTGTTGAGTTTGAGGAGCAAAGAAAAGTCTGAAGGGGCAAGATCAGGGCTGTAGGGTGCATGGGATATGGTTTTCCTATGATGAACAGGAAAACATAAAAACATTCACTGTACTCTCCCTCCAAGAGACAAGCTGGAATGTTAATCAGGTTACTAAACGGGACCAATCCTCTCCATCCAGGAGACAAGCTAGAATGCTAATCAGGTTACTGAGCAGGACCAATCTTCTAGTTTCCCTCCTATCTTCAAACAGGTCCACAACCTAGCCCCTTCCCAATTCTAACCCCATATAAACCTTGTACTGACCTGCACTCAGGGCTCAGAATCTGGAGAAGTTAGCTCCTCTGAGCTAGCTGGTTTAATACAATCTGAAACACTGCTTCACCTCTCCGAGTGGTCTTGGTTTCTTCAGCGA
Source organism: Chrysochloris asiatica (assembly GCF_000296735.1). Classification (NCBI taxonomy): domain Eukaryota; kingdom Metazoa; phylum Chordata; class Mammalia; order Afrosoricida; family Chrysochloridae; genus Chrysochloris; species Chrysochloris asiatica. The sequence continues at coordinate 97,839 of NW_006408578.1, read as the reverse complement.
TGGATCTAAAGCTGCTGTGATAGTGACATACTTTGGGATAGCCCTTGCACCCTTGAAGAAGGAGAGGTACATTGTTGTGATGGGAAAGGATTCCTCAGCACAATCTTCCTGGCTTTTTCTCAACAATGCAGTTTTCCATTTTCTTAAAACTTCTTCTTAATAATCCTCCATAATTATCCTGTGTTCCTTGAGATAATCTATCAAGATTACCCCTTTGGGACTCCAAAAACAGTCACCATAAACTTCTGAGTTGATTTCTCTATCTCCTTTAAAACACTTCATCCATCTAAGAAACCTGTTTTATTTAGGACAGCCTTCCTGTAAACTTGCTACAAAGCTTCAATTGGGGAAGATGTCCACTTGAGATTTGCTGGTTTGTTTGTTTTTAAATTTGCTATTAGCCCTGACTTCAAATTTGTTTTTTCCCCCATGGCACAAAAAGTTATCCTTTTTGTTTGCTTCTGTCATGAAGACACCATAAGAAGACTAAGACTAGCGTATTACTGAATGAGCTTGTCTGCAGCCTTCCACTGATCATAGAGACACGTTTAAACATGTTTCATTTGCTCTCAATCTGCCTGTATGAAGTGGAACCCTAGTGACAAAAGTTTTTGTATTCACCTTTGCATAATACTGTGTCTTAGATGTCATTTTGAAGCCCTGGTGTGGCACCATAGGATAAGCACTGGACTGCAAGGTCAGTTTGAACCACCAGGTCAGAGGTTCAAACTGACCACCCACTCCTGGGAAACCCTATACAGGATCACTGTGAAGTGGAAATGATTCAATAGCACTTAACAACAACAGGTGTTATTCTAAGTACTAACAATTACTTACTTATATAATTCTCTTATTTGCCGTTGATGCTGTTGTTAACTGTTGTCGAGTTAATTCCAACTCATAACGACCCTATATAGAGTTTCCCAGGAGCAACTGGTGGGTTTGGACTGCTGACATTGATCCTACAGCACCACACCAGAAGTTCATTTGCCCTTAGAGGTAAGTAATAGTATTCCCATTACACAGATAGGGAAACTGAGGCACCAAACCATTTAGTAGCCTGTTCAAAGTCCCACATCAGGTAAGCAGTAAAGCTAGAATTTGAACCCAGGCAGTTTGTCATCAGAATTAGGACTTACAATTACCATCCTCTGCTCTGGTAGCATAGTGGTTACGACTCGGGCTGTGAACCGCAAGGTCAGCAGTTCAAAACTACCAGCTGCTCCGCGGGAGAAAGATGAGGCTTTCTACTCCCGTAAAGATTTACACCCTCGGAAACCCTGTACAGGGTCGCTATGGGTCGGTTCCGACTCCACGGCACATAACAACAACAACAACAACTGTGTAGAGGTTACAATGAACACAGTGTATCAGATACATGTGAGATTTAATCAATATGCAGTCAGGGTCTGAACACGCTCGTGGAGAAGCCTTTTGAAGATGACTGGGACTCTAAGACTATCACCCCCTATTATTCTGTCACACCTGCACAGAGTCCACATTTGTCTGGTATCAGCGCTGTGTTCAGGTTCAGTAAGAGATGTGGCTGCATTGATGCTCAGTAAGTACTTGCAATATATGAAACATTATTAAATACAAAAGGTCGATGGAAACATCTCCACAGTTGTTTCTGGTAGTTTCTGTTGAGTCAGTTAATGTACAACAGGACAGAGGTTGCCCAGTGCCATGATGGCTTCCCGATCATTGCATACTTGAGTTCATTGTTGTGGTTACTGTGTGTTTTGAGTGTCTTCCAAGCTCAGGGCTCATCTTTCAACACTGGATCAGGCAATATTCTGTTGTGATGTATACAGTTTTGACTGGCTGGCTTTCAGAAATAAGATAGCTAGACCTTTCTTCTTAGTCTGGAAGCTCCATTGAAACCTGCTGACCATGGGCAACGCTGCCCATGGTATTTGAAATGCAAGTGGCATAGTTTCCAGCAACACAACAACACTCAAGCCACCACAGAATGACAAACTGACAGAGGAGAGAGGTACGCCCAATAATGCCCCCCCATTTTATAGCAAGGATTTACATGATAATGTTAATGTTGTTTTCCAATCCTTGTATGCAACACAGCTTAATGATATCCTAAAACTACTTACAAGTGTTTGCTACACAAAATATATTACTCTTCGCCTCATAATTTATACTATATTAATGTATCATGTTGGCTGCTGCTACAGCTTGATGTCCAACCACTTACAATCTAGTCAACATAAGCTAAGAAGTTTGGAGTCATGGGGGGATACTTATTCCAATACGTATGCTATATTTGGTGTGAGGGGTGTCAATTTAATTTCTCCAGTACCTGTTAGCTACAGAAGAAGTAGTTTCTGTCCCATTCTTAGCTAGTGGTGGTGGTGGTTATGTGTTGTGGAGTTGGTTCTGACCCATAGCGACCCTGCATAGGGTTTCCGAGGCTGCAAATCTTTGTGTGAGTAGAAAACCTTATCTTTCACCCGCAGAACAGCTGGTAGTTTTGAACTGCTGACCTTGAGGTTAGCAGCCCGATTTGTAACCTCTACCCTACCAGAACTGCTTAAAATCCAAATGAGATAATGTCTGTAAACTGCTTGGAGCTCTTTGGTGGCAAATATACTTACAAACAGTGGGTCTTCTTATTATACATATTAACTTGTTACAGATGTAGAGCTCAAAATTACCTTACAAGGAATATGATTTGGAAATGTATGTCAGTCTTCTTTGCATTTATTTTTGGAAATGACAAATTTTCTAAAATAAGAAATAAACATTTTTAGGGAGCAAGCATAGACTATTAGAATAAAGCTTTCCTTTATTTAGAAATCTTCCTAAAATGAAACCAACAAAATTCGTGTGTGTTCATGTATGCGTGTGTTTTATTCTCAAAGGACAGACTGGATCCCTTGATTTCAGAAATTATTGAATCTTTACGTAGTCATGGAATGTAGCTTCTGTCATTATCTTTGTGTGACTACTGTTTCTGCTCTACTGTCATCTTATGTTTCTATCAGGCACATTGACATATAAGTGCACCCTGAGGTTTGTTGCACATTTGCAAAACAAACTGATAAGCAAACCAATTTTCAAGATAATCTGAGTGAAAATAACATCACAGATATGTCATGATTAATTAACTATATCAGATTCCAGTAGACTGGGAATTGCCACAGACCGGTTTTGGGCTTGCAGGCGTCAGTACTGGGAACCAAGTGATTGACTAAGCCCCTTTTAGCGATGCCAAGAACAGGCAATATGATTGTAATGTCTGGTGAGGCAAAGAGGCACTAAGAGTCCTGCGAGGGTCTTCTGAGAGGCCACAGTCAGATGTAAAGCCAATGGTCCCAGGAACTGGCACAGAGGAGCCTGCATGGATTTAGGATACAATTCTGTAGCTACTTCATTTGGCTACTGTTCCTACCTGCTTGGGTGAAGATTTCCACCCACAGCAACAATCAAACTCGGGCCAGCTATTCTGAGCAAACATAAGCAGTTGCATGAATTATTATCACAATTATTCACGTTATCTGGTTTAGTAAAACCTGTGACCAAACCTTATTCAATAACATAGGTTATTCTTCCAAAGGAAAGTTCCCTGGGTGGCACAGCCAGTTTGCTCTTGGTTGTTAACCTAAAGATGGGTGCTTGAAACCTGCCCAGTGGCTGCATGGAAGCCAGGCCTGGGGAACCGCTTCCATGAAGATTACAGTTAAAACCACCTTATGGAGCGGTTTTCTTCCTCAACACATGGGGTCTCTGTGAGTCAAAATCAACCCAACAGCAATAGGATTGGGGTTTTGTCTTTTGTATTCTTCCCAGGATTTTGCAAACTCATTTCTTAATCGATTTTATTAAAATAGAACTAAGTATACCTCAATGGGACAGGTATGGGTAGTTGTTGTTGTTGTTAGGTGCCATTGAGCTGGTACCATCTCATAGCGACCCTATGCACAACAGAACTAAACACTGTAAACACTGCTCGGTTCCGGGCCAACCTCACAATTGTTGCCACACTTATGCCCATCGATGCTGCCACTTTGCCAATCCATCTTGCTGGGGGTCCTCTTTTTCTCTGACTCTCCACCTTACCAAACATGATATCCTTCTCCAGCGACTGGTCCCTCCTGACAATATGTCTGACTGATGTAAATGGAAAATTCCCTTGCTGTTCTGTCAATGAGGCAATCCACTTACCACCGTAGGCCAAAGGTCTATCTGTGTGTCTATAGGAGGAGACACTTTCAACATAAGGTCAAATTGTGCAGGACTTGAAAGGAAGCCTGGCTTAATAATTACCTTAACTCAAGGTAGCTATTGTCCATTTCAAAATGTAACCTTTGGTCTGAAGGGTCTTGGTAGAGATGACCCTGAAGAAGGTTACATTTCTCCTACTCTTGGACAAAGGTGAACTCTCTTATTTGAATTCTAAGGGTAAAACCAAACAACAACAAAAAATACATGTATTATTGACTTATTCATTGCATCAATGAAGAAAACAGAAATTTGTAAATGAAAGACATCAGTTAGGAGACACTTTCTGATTCAAGGGAATTATCAGTAGAATGATTCCATAATCTGTTGCCTTATGTCAAACAAAGTCATGTAAATAATTCAAAATTTAACTGAATATAATTTTAAGTACAAAAATTAAGAGTTATATAGAAGTCCTGCTGTGGTCCTATGGGTTAATGCCTTGGTTTGAGCCACAAGGTTAGTGGTTCATTCTCACCAGCTGCTCCTTGGAAACCCTATACAGGGTCGGAACTGACTCAATGGTTCTTAACAACAACAAGGACCATATAAGAGTATATTGTCCTATCAAGGGAGAAAAGCATGAGCAGAATGTGGGACCCTGTGCATAGACGTAGTGACAACAGAGATGGAGGCCAAGATGAGGGCATGGAGCGAGAGAACAGCTGAGGACTCTAGACTCATGGAAAGAGAAAGGCTGTGTGCTGGCAGCCAGGAGGCAGACTTTCAGAATGTATCCTTTGGTTGTTTAAATGATTATATATTCCTGAGTGTTTTTGTGTACATCTCCCCCAGCACCACCCCCGAAAAATACAGGGGGAATAGAAGCAAATATTGTTGAATGATGATGCACAGAGGAGACTGTAATCATTGCAATGAAATGATGAGTGTAAAACCAATGTTCTCCCAGGTAAACTATCACTCAATTCAGAATAAAAACTTTAAAAATAAATAAATAAATTTCAAAAAGAATTACATGGTCCTGAAAATATGAAAAAATGGAAGAAATTCCCCAAGTTCCAAGGCCCTTTGTTGTTGGTAGCTAAGATGGAGTCAATCCCTGACTCATGGAGATTCATTGTACAAAGAAACAATGCCTTCCACAATCAACTGTGGACAGGACCATTGTGAACTATTGGGTACTTATTGACTGATTTTCAGGAATCAATCCATAGGCCTTCCTTCCTAGTCTTTCTTAGTCTGAGAACTCTGCTAAAATCTGTTCAGTATCACAGCAGCATGGTGGTGGTTATGTGCTGTGGAGTCGGTTCCGACTCATAGTGACCCTGTACAGGGTTTCCTAGGCTGTAAATCTTTATGGGAGCAAAAGCCTCATCTTTCGCCCATGGAACAACTGGTAATTTTGAACTGCTGACCTTGAGGTTCGCAGCCCGATTCATAACCACTACGTTACCATCACAGCAGCATACAACAAGGTAAAGTCCATTTAGCTCTTACACAGAGCTGCAATAGGACTGTGGACAATATGGGTCCCATTAGACTTCATTGACACATGGGTAGTGATTGTACATGAGGTACATTGGCCAGGAATAGGACCAAGGGTCCCACATGAAGGGTAAGAATTCTACCACTGAGTTACCAGGTATCTCCTTCCACAACCCTTAAAATGACATTTCTTAGGATCTCATCAAGTTTCATGGTGTAGAAATAGAAGGAGAACATGTTTATGTGTCTTAGAGACTTATGACCTTGGGCTGGTGATGTGGGCTCCTACTGGTAGGCAGGAACATGGGTTATGTATTTAACTTGAATCCAGGCTAGTAGACAAATGATCACTCTGCTCTTGAACTTCAGGACTCATTGACAAAATAACCGTCAACAGAGCTAGTACTGCACAAAAGAATTAAAAAGGAGAATTGAGGTAGCATCCCACCTGAATTTTGATTAGTTGTTTCTGTTGTTAGGTGCTGTCTCGTCGGTTCTGACTCATAGCGACCCTATGCACAATGGAGCAAAACACTGCCCAGTCCTGGACCATCCTCACAATTGTTACTTCTGAGCCTGTTGCTGCTGTCACAATCAACTGTGAATCTATCTCCTTGGAGGTCTTCATCTTTTTCACTGACCCTCCATTTTGCCAAGCATGATATCCTTTTCCCAATAACATGTCCAAATCATCAATTACAACAAAATAGGCAACAAGAAACCTAAGGCCATTCCAATGGCTGTGATGAACATTGGGCTGCATTTTAAAGGGCTCTGGAACTCAGTGCAAGAGGTTTCAACTGTTTTCCAGCTGCATTCTTCCAACACCTGGAGGGTATGTAACTGTTGCCATCAGAGATCACCTCTATTCCAAGTCACTTTCCGCAAAAGCTTGGACTGCCAGGCTAACACTGATTCTCACTAGCACGTACATTCTAGGATGGGACTGGAGCTATGGGAATTTGGAGAGAAACAATTGAGCACATGCTACCACCTTCAGAGGAGAAGCTCCATCACATTAAGGATAATTACCCTTGCCATAGTAGCAGGTATTGGGATCACCAACAAAGGCATGACTCATGCACAGACATTAGAAAGGAAAACACTTCACTTACATAGAGAAGAGTGAGAGCAAGGTTAGTAGCAAACATGATGTCGGTCACCGATGACCAGCGGGAGACAACATGGGGAGACAATCTGCACACGCCCCTCTTGTGTTGTAGAAAGAGGACCCCATTCCCTCTCCGATATGAACAGATACAGAAGTGGGATGGGCCAGGTGTATACCCATCCCAAGCAGCTTCTAAGAAGGTTGACATGTGCTTAAGGTAGGAGGGGAAGGATATGCTTATAACCCACCACCAGCTATGGGATGTGTTTTGGATGAAGACATCTCAGAAAAGAGAATCAATTCATACTCCCATCCTGTCCAAGAAGCTAGGGTGATATATCTAGTCCTATGTACAAGGTATATTTGTGGATCACAGGAAAAGATGGCAGACTGTGCTCAGATTGTCCTCATCCATAAAAACTCCCTTCACCCCAGATGAACTATACAGATTCATCTCATTGCAAGTTTGCCCCACGTTACTGCCAGAAACCCTTGAATACCAAACCACAGCTGCATGAAAACTGCCATCCAAACAAAACGAGGTACCATTTAAAATCTCAGAAAGTCTAGAGGGAGCCATCGGGTTCACAGTCGTGTGGCATTGTAGCCTAAAAAGTAAACAGACTTTACCTTGTAGCATGCCCAAGTGACCAAATCAAGACCGTAACAGTATTAAAGAACTATGAAGGGAGGCAGATCATACAACCTCAGGACTGACTATCAGTAAAAACTAGACGATCACCAGGTAATTCTCTCTGTGCTTCAAATGGTATTAACAATGAGCAATTATTTTTGCTGTTGGAGTTTATAGCAAACGAAGGAAGGATGAGATTCTAGGCAGTGGGGAGAGCATGCTTAATTACACAGAGACAAAGTTTACTGTGGCACCTTTATGATATTTAAACTATCACAGAGCACAGTTTGTAAGGCAGAGAGAGCAGCAGCAGATATGGCTAAAATGTTAGTTCATATCTGATCGTAAGCCACAGTTACTTCAGAAGCTATGGAAGGTTTCCTAGTAAGGATTTTATCAGTTGAGTGATAGTGTGGGGGTGGACTAATATGAGACACAGGAGAGAGGTTGGAGCCGAAGCTAAGACTGGAGCAGGAAGTGGGCACAAGAAATGTCTTGGTTTTTTAGGGCTGTCATAATGAATACCACAAAGTAAGTGGCTTTGTTGCTGTTGTTAAGTGCTGTCCAGTGGGTATCAACTCATAGAGTTCCTATAGGGTTTCCAAGGAGCAGCTGGTGAGTCTGAAATGCTGAATTTGTGGTTCAAACTGACCTTGCAGTTCAGTGCGTTATCCTACTGTGTCAAACCAGGACTCCAAGTTACTTTGCTGTTGTTGTTGTTGTTAGGTGCCATCGAGTCGGTGCCACCAACTCATAGCAACCTTATGCACATCAGAACAAAACACTGCCCTGTCCTGGGCCAACATCACAATTGTTGCCACACTTGAGCCCACTGATGCTGCCTGCCACTTTGCCAGTCCATCTCAGTTGGGGTCTTCCTCTTTTTCTCTGACCCACCCCCCCTCCACCTTACCAAACATGATATCCTTCTCCAGCAGCTTTAAAGACCTGAAATTTATCATCTCACAGTTCTGGATGCTAAAAGTCTGAATTGAGAAGGTTAGCCAATTACTTGGCTCTTGTTATTGGTTCTGTTGTTATTATTAGGCGGGGTCGAGTTGGTTCTGATTCATAGCAACCTTATACACAACAGAATGAAGCACGCCTGATCCTGCACCATCTTCATATCGTTGTTAGACTTGAGCCTATTACTGCTGCCACTGTGCCAATCCTTCTCTTTTTTGCTGATCCTCTATTTTACTTAGCAAGATATTCTTCTCCAGGGACTGTTCACTCCTGATAATATGTCCAAAGTATGAGAGAAAAAGGCTTTCAGTCCTGGCCTTCCAACACAGATCTATTTGTTCTTTCGACAGTCCATGGTACTTTTAATATTCTCCTCCAACTCCATAACTCAAATGCATCAGTTCTAGTCCAGTCTTCCTTATCCACTGTCCAACTTTCACAAGCATATGAAGCTATTGAAAATACCATAACTTGGGTCAGACACACCTTAGTCCTCACACTGACATCTTTGCCCTTGAACACTTTAAAGAGGTCTTGTGCAGCAAATTTGCCTAATGCAATACGCCGTTTGATTTCTCGACTGCTGCTTCCATGAGTGTTGATAGTTGATCCAAGCAAAATGAAGTCTTTGACAACTTCAATCTTTTCTTCATTTATCATGATGTCATTGGCTCTAGAGGAAGATTTTTCCTTGTCTCAGATAGCCTTCAATATCTCCTGGCATTCCTTGACTTGTAGATGGATCCTAACATGCTGTTTCTCCTCCTGTGGGCACTCTGTTTTCATGACTTTCTTCTCTTTTATATAACACCAATTAGGGTTAGGGTCAGGACCTACCCTACTTTGGGATGGCTTTGTTAACTGATAATATCTGCAAAGAGAACCTCTATTTCCCCAAACAAGATCACAGTCACTGGTTCAGGGACCAGGACACAGTACCTTTTGGGTGACATAATTCAAGTCATAATATAGCAAGAACATGCATTCAGTAAATATTGGGGATGCAGGGTTGCCAGGCTTTCTAACAGTAGATGGTTAATACAGTTTGTAAGACAGGAAGGCAGAGGGGCATATAGCAATTTTGGTTAGTGGTTTGTATTAATTATGGTAGGCTAGACTAGTGCTGAGAGCAAAGAATATCAGAAAGATGTTTACCTGTGCTTTATTGAGTA
>NW_006408578.1:78353-87289 GCF_000296735.1 Chrysochloris asiatica | reverse complement strand
GGCCAGGTGGCAGCATCGATGGACTCAAATGTGGCAACAGTAGTGAGGTTGGCTCAGGATAGGACATTGTTTCATTCTGCTGTGCATAAGGTCACTATGAGTCGGTGCCGGCTCGATGGCACCTAACAACAACAACAACAAGACTAGTGCTCAGAGTCCTGTTGTGGAGCTGTGAGCTAATGCACTGGACTGCAAAGACATTTGAACTGCAATGTTGGTGGTTCAAGCTCACCAGCTGCTCCTCGGAAACCCTATGCAGGGTTGCTATGGGCCAGAACTGACTCGACGTTGAGTCAGTTCTGACCCATCGCAATGCTGAATAGGGTTTAACAACAACAATAACAGACTAGTGCTCTGGTAGCATAGTTGTTGCGAATTGGGCTGCTAATCTCACAGTCAGCAGTTCAAAACTAACAGCTGTTTTGCGGGAGAAAGATGAGGCTTTCTGTTCCCATAAAGATTTACAGCCTCAGAAACCTTGTATAGTGTCGCTGTGAGTTGGAACCGACTCCACGGCCCACCATCACCACCAGACTAGTGCTTCTTATATTGTTAGAGTGAAGAACCCATCTTTTCTTTGCATTCTAATATACGAAAAACCAGCTGCGATCCCACTGACTACACATGACTATTTTGTTACATGCACCATATGGAACTCATCATAAGAATCTGTCAGAACTCCAGCTCATCTATGTGGTACTCAAGGAGAGGGTCATACACTTGCCGCTAACTTTAAAATTGTAATGCCTATCTTGTGGACTAGCAACACATTGGTTCTGGATTAATAACAGTAATAACAGTTTGTGGACTACCCTTCAAGTATCTAGATTATGTTAAGAATGAATTTAAAATAAATCCTCAAATCTCAGTGGCTTAGCACAATAGAGTCTATTCTTCGCAATGTGTTGTTATTGTTGTGAAATGTAGTTGCGCACGCTCTGATCCATAGGGGTCCTGCATAGGGTTTCTGAGAAGCAGCTGGGGAGCTTGAACCACTGACCTTCTGGTTTAAACCTACTTAGCAGTCCAGTGCATTAACCCATAGCACCACACAAGGACTTAATAGAGTTTATTAAATACCTGAGATAAAGCCTCCTAGTTGATGAGTGGCTCTCCACACATGATTAATCAAGGACCCAAGATTTTTTCATAACGTGGTCCACCATTTTTTAGGGCTTGCTCTTGGTCTCAATCCAGAGGACAACAAGGAAACAGCATGGAGAGGAAACATCCACTTCCTTAAAAATGTGGCCCAGAATGTTACACATCTCTTCCATTCACACTCCATGAACCAGACCTCAGTCACATGGCCACCTCAACTACAAGGATTGCTGAGAGATGACGCCTAGCAGTGCACCCAGAAAGAAGAGGAAATGGATTTTTGGTGAACAGTCAGCAGACTCTGACTGCTAAAGTCCTGACTACTAGAGGTGATTCTTAGAATGACTCTGTTAACAATCCACATCATTCCTTCCATAGATTATTTTCTGCCTGGGATTGTGGTGAGGGCAGACATGGCACTCAGAGGAGCTCGAGGCTTGTCGACGTACCTCAAGGCTTTGCTCAGATTGGGGACCGTTGAGATAGCAGGGATTGATTGATGCAGTTCAAGGCCTGTGCAAGTTTAATTAAACATGCATGAAATGCATATGTGTGACCACTTAGAGGTAACATCTAGCTGGCTCTCGCTGTGCAGGGGTTTTGTTTTGTTTTTTAACTGCCCTACCAGTCCTGGTGTGCACTGCAGGTAACCCATTGGACTGAATGGTTGATTGGAATCCCAAAGTCAGTGGTTCAAATCTACCAGTTGCTCCTCAGAAACCCTATACAAGGCCACTATGAGTTGGAAGTGACTCAATGGCACTGAAAAACAACAACAACAAGTAAGGCTGATTTTTTTTCACAATTTTGACTATTGCTCCACATTTTCTCTCACTCTATCCAGGACCTTCGAATGTGATCCGTTTCAGAGCAGTTGGTGGTGGTAGGTGGGCATCATCTAGTTCTTCTGGTCTCAGGGTTATGGTCACATGAACTATCAGTCCACTGGAATAATTGTTTCCATGTGTCTTCTTCAATTTTCCTCTCTTCTTTCCTCCAGACAGCCTGCTCCCGACCTTTAAGACCCCTGTTGCTACTGACCCAAATAGGACTTTGGTGTTTGTGGACTTTGTCATGCGAATTGACCATGGTACCCCTGAGGCTATAGTTCTGACCCCTCAGGCCCAGTAGCTCATTCCCTCGAGGTATTCATTAATGTCCAAAACTTTTTCTTAACTTTGCCCTCTGTATGCTTCACCACATTCATGTACAAATGTCCTCTGTCAAACCTTTCTATATTTGTAGAGTTACTCTCCCTCTCCCTCCCATACCTAGTTAACCTGTGTATGTATCTATGTATCTACCCATTGTTGTTGTTAAGTGCCGTCGAGTCAGTTCCAACCCATAGCAACCCTGTAGAGGGTTTCTAAGGAGCAGCCAGTGAGCTTGAACCACCGACCCTGCAGTCCAAACGGCTTTGCAGTCTGACGCATTAACCTACAGTGCTACACCAGGACACCAATAAATCACTGTAACAGCAAAATTTTGTCTATAACAATATTTAACTCTGTTGCCTTTAACTCTTTTATATACTCCAGCAATGTACAGTCTTTGTAGCTGTATCTATGTGTGGTGGCTTTTCTTTTTTAGCTTTGTTTGATGTTCTTGTAAGTTAAAAAAAAATCATACATTTTAGAAAGGGTCAAGTTGATTGCTCTTTTATGACTGACTCCAGCTATGGTGGGGAAAATCTGACCAGTTGACCACAGCCAAGTCAGAGATGCCCGAAATATTTGTGATAGTTAAGGTTTTGTGTCAACTTGGCTGGTGCAGCATTCTCAGTGGTTTGGCTGTTAAGCCGTAGTAATACCCCATGATGAGATCAGCTATGAGCAGCCAATCAAGTGAAAGGAAACTTCCCCAGGGGTGTGGCCTTCTTCCAATGTATTGGACACTCAGCAAAGCTTCTTTCCTTTTCTGCTGGGTCTGGATTCTACTTCAGACTCATTATCCAACCTCTGGTTCTTTGGACTTGAGTCAGTGGCCTGCTCTATTGTCTGCTGATCTTTGGGATCATCAGCAGCCTGCTCAACCTGCATGTCTGCCGTGTTGTTGAATAAGTCTTACAGCAACAGGAATCAGAAGGCTCCAGTCTGACATCTAATCCACAGACTTGGGACTTGTCCTCCTCTACAACTATGTGAGCCATTTCCTTGTTACAAACCTCTCTTTATACATACATATATAAACTTCACTGGTTTTGCCTCTCTAAAGACCCCAGACTAAGACAGTGTTCAAAGTGACTTTAAATTTTCTCTATGTCCTACAACCATTCACTGACCATCTAGCCTCTTGGCTTATTAGTTTAAAGTATTACAGCTAAATCATCCATGTTACACAGAAAATGTCAAGAGTGTAATTTTAAAAGTCACCCAAATGAAGAGGGAGTTTTTTTAAATAACTGTAATTATTTTAATATTTTCTGAAACACTTAAAAATCCAAGACTTTCGGTTGTTTTTGTTTTATTAAATATGTCAAGGTTATTTCGTTCTTTGGTTGTTGTGTTGTTATTGCTTTTACTTCAACTATTCTTTCATTTTTTTAAAATAAACCAAATGTCTTCTGTAAAAAAAAAAAAAAAAAGTTACCCCAAAAATCAATGTAAAATCATCACCACTACTTCCTTTCCCCTTCATTCCTTTTATTAATTCAAGAACTAGTTTCCTTTACTTCCTGTTAGGGGTTGAATTGTGTCATCCAAAAGAGCTATACTGAAATCCTAACGTCTGGTACATGTGGACAAGAACTTGTTGGGACATAGAGGCTTTGAAGATGTTATCAGCTAGGTAACATGAGGTCAGACTGGAGTTGAGTGGCTCCTAATCAGATGAGTCGTATCTCTAAGGAGGAGAAATGACATAGAGAGACACACAGATTGAAGATCCGATGATGGGAGCAGAGACTGGAGTTAGGTGGCCACAAGCCAAAGAGCACTGAAACGATCGGAAGCTGGGAGAGAAAAGAAAGACCTACCCTAAAGAGTCCTGGCGTAGCACTATAGGAAAAGCACTGGACTGCAAGGCCAGTTTGAACCACAAGGATGTCAGTTCAAACCCACCAGTAGCTCCTCAGAAACCCTCCCCAGGGTCGCTTTGAGTCAGAACTGACTTGAAGGCAGTCAACAACAACAACAACAACTCTTAGAGAACATACGTCTCCAGACACCCTAATGTAGGCTTCCAGAATTGGGAGAGAATAAATTGCTGCTCCCACAAGTCACCCAGTATGTGACCTTTTGTAATGATCGTCCTAGGAAACTGGCATCCTCCTTATCCACGTTCTCTGCAATTCCTACCCCAAAATGAAGTCAAGGTGTTTTAGGGTCGTTGGGTTAAATTCCAGGACTCAAGAACAATGTTGTCTCCCACTACCCCATGAGAGCATCTTTTTGCTTCACTAACTGACAAGTGATCAGATATCTCAATACACTTACAGAGAAAACAGGCGTCTTCTTTGGAGGTGCCGGGTCTCTATCCCAACCCCAGCTTCTCTATCTATGAATTCTGTGTCTTCTGTGAAATGTGGGTCATTGTCTTAAACACCATGTAAGGCTCTGTCCAATGGGAAAACATGTAACAAGTCGCTCTACTATCATGGAGGTGACTCATGACCATACAAGGCACACTTTAGAGCCCAGATCCTACTCTGACACCTTCAAGCAGCAAAAAGATCTAACATTGTTGTTCTTTCCTAGTTACTGTGCTGTGGAAGGGGAGGAGCAAAAGGGGGACATGGTTACTGTGCTGCTATATTACCAGACTCCAGACTCATTTGCCATCAACTCAGTTGCACACCGTGGCACCCCCAGGCATGTCAGAGAAAACTATACTACATAGGGTTTGCAATAACTGTTTTTTTTTTCAGAAGTAAATGGCCAAGAATTTCTTCTGAAGCTCCCTGGGTGGAATCAAACCTCCAACCTTTTGGTTAGTAGTCAAGCTCATTAACTATTTGCATTACTGTGTGGCAGGGAATGGCAATGAAGCAGACATTAGTGTTAGATTACCCTCAGAACCCTTGGTCGTAGTAATGGTAAACTTATAGCAGGTAACATTTCCCACTGAACAGCCCAAGGTCACTTAACTCAACCAGGCATCACCAGTTCTCTTTTGAGAGAAAGGCCTGGCAGAATCTAGTATGAGAGCTTAGTTCTCTCTCTTTCCTTGAAAGTTTGAAGGAGCAGACCTGACGTTACCCACAGTCTGTCTTCATATCATCTTACTTTCATCCTCTGACTTGACTAATGGCTTGAAAATATGAACATTTTGAAGCTCTTTCTGCCCTGAGGGATGTTGGCACAGGCATATAGACATCGGCCACTACAAAATATGTTCTCTTCTTCCAACTCTCCCCCATTCAGCTAAGAGGAACTTGGAGAGGCTAGTCGTATGGTATCTTGTCTTAACTTGTGTTAACAAGTATGTGAGTTAACATTCTAGCTCCAGGTTGGAATGGATTAGACTTGTTGGCTACGCTCATCAATACACAAAGTTTAGTATACACTTGGTTGTTGTTGTTAGTTGTCATCAAATCAGTTCAAATTCACAGTGATGCCATGTACAAAAGAACAAAACAGTGTCCACTCTGGCACCATCTTTAGGATCATTAGTTTGCTTGAGTCCATTAGTACCATTGTGTATTTTGAGTGGCTTCCAACCTCGGGGGCTCATCTTCCAGCACTGTATCGGACAATCTTCTGTTGTGATTCATAGGGTTTTAATGAGCTCATTTTAAGAAGTAAATATCCAGACCTTTCTTCCTAGTCTGTCTTAGACTGAAAGCTCCACTGAAACCTATCCACCATGGGACTGGAAATCCCAGTAGCATTGCTTTCCATTATCACCATAATCTGCAGAACACCACAGGACAGCAACCTGACACTTGGGTGGCGGTAGTATATTTCATCTTATTGTTTTGTTTTCTTCTTAATTTGTTAATTCTTCAATGTTCTTCATGTGATAGAAACCTTTGGCATTTAAAATGTCCAATTATTTGCAAGCGTGTCATTTAAAATACCAGAATTGCTTTCTTTGAGGAAAGTTGCAGTTTCTGAATTTGGAGCACATTGGGAGACCCTGGGATGAAAAACAGGTGCCTTTAACAGCCACTTAAAATTTGCCAAGATTAGTAATGACCCTAAATTCTGTGACCCTGGCCCCCAATGACAAACAGTCTTAAAATGTATAAAAATAAAGGGTCTTGTCTCCCCCAAATCAATTTGTACACTATTTGTATTATTGTTAAAGTGATTTTTATCTTACAGATAATCAAGGGAAAGTAGACTTGTCTCAGTTACTGGCTTATGAAAACAAAAGTGTCCCACTTTTCATTTATTTTACTCTGGTGGTGGTGGTGGCTGTGTGCCACGGAGTCATTTCCAAGTCATAGAGACCCTGCATAGGGTTTCCAAGGCTGTCCTTCTGAAAAGTTGCATCTTTCTCCTGAAAGGTCAGAATGAAAGACATACTTCTCTCTCAGATATCTTTGGAACCAGCAAAGCAGTTATGTTTCCCATAAATATTTCACTGAGTTCTTTTCAATTGCTTAGAACTCTTAAGAAGGGCGAAATTCTTATCAAAACACTCCAACCAAATGAAGGTGTAAAAAATACACTTTTTCCTAACCTTACAATCAGGTTCATTGACAATTTCTGATCTAAAGTACAAGTGTGGAAGTCAGGCCGCTAATCAGAACCACTGCCAGTCAATCTTGTTTCAAAGGTCAGAATGAAAGACCAAAAAAGACCAACAGGTGTACGAGGTCTTCTAGGTTGAAGGTTTTACTATAGAGATAGCATGAGGTTGGAGGTTGGGGGTGGGGGCAGTAACTGTCAAAGCTTTTGTTGAGACTTGCTTACCACGAAATAAGAGATCAGAGTTTTGAATCCCCAGCAACTCTGCAGGAGAAAGTTAGCTATCTGATCCTGTCACAATGACAGCCAAGAAAATGGTACGGGCTAGTGAAACTCTCGCACGTGGGATCACTGAGTCAAAATTGACTCGATGGCACCTAACAACTTACTGTAATCTGTAGCCCATGAGTCAATTTCAATTCACAACGACTGTGTAATACAAAGTAGAACTGCCCTATGGGGTTTCCATGGCTGTAATCTTTACCGGAGTAGACTACCTCATCCTTCTCCCACAGAGCAGCTGTGGTGGGCTTGAAGCTTGGCCCTTTCAGTTCACAGCTGAGTGCTTCACCACTGCACCACCAGGACTCTATAACAACAACCTAAGGAAAGCCAATAAGTCTATTTTTGTGACCTGGTCATTGACTAAGGAGCTCTCATACATTGTGGATTAAGCATTGTGCTGCTAACAAAGTTAGTGGCTCATACCCTCCTAGTGACTCCATGGAAGACGGTTGAGACTGTCTGCTCCCATCAAGAACTGAGTTTTGGAAACTCTTAGTAGCAGTTCTACCTTGTCCTATGATGATGCTTTGAGTTGGCATCAACCTTTAGGTGGGTGGTGGTGGACTTTGACTACTTGAAACAGTAAGCCTCTGCAGGTCATTTCTCACTCACTGCTGCCTCTGGATGGGACTCAGCTTGATGAAGTATTCTTAGGGAGCATTTACTTCTTGGAAACGAACTGGCCAGGTTTGGTGAGGATGGGAGGAGAGGTGAGAGTGATCTTAACTTAAAACCAGAGGTTTATTTAGAATGTATGTGTTCAATGAGAGACTCTTTGTCTCATTTGGGAGGTAGAGCAAGGAGTAGGTTCCACTTCAGCTAAGCTATTGTGTGCCAGGGGTATAGGGGAAACACACAGACTTGAACACCACTTTCCTTTAGATTGCCACCCAAAGAATGGAGTAGAATTTCTGCTTCTCATCATTCTTTATGGGGTGCTGAGCACACAAAAAACTTGCGGTGGGAATGTCCTGCCATATCCTTTAGGGAGTAGATCAAGGGAAGAGCAACATTCCTACAACACGCCTGGGCAGGTGGTTCACAATAGCTCAGACAGGGTGATCACACTGTCACTTGGTCTGTTTGTAGAGAGAAGACTCTCGGGCTCTTTTTAAGGGGACAGATGTCATTGAGAACGCCCAGGCACAAACAACCCACCAGATATTTCATAATATATTGTTGTTGTTGTTAAGTACCGTGGAGTCAGTTCTGACTCATAGTGACCCTGCACAGGGTTTCTGTGGCTGTAAATCTTTATGGGAGCAGAAAGCCTCATCTGTCTCCCGAGGAACTGCTGGTAGTTTCGAACTGCTGACCTTGAGGTTGACAGCCCGACTTGTAACCACTACGCTACCAGAGCTGTGCACACCAAAACCAACCTTAAACTGCATATAGAGCATTTGCAACTAAATGCTAACCACTACCCTAAACTCATGTTGTACTGTGGTGGCTTGCATGTTGCTGTGATACCAGAAGCTATGCAATCTGTATTTCACATATCAACAGAGTCATCCATGGTAGACAGGTTTCAGTGGAGCTTCCAGACTAAAATAGACTAGGAAGACATTCCGGGAGATCTCTTTCTGAAAAGAAGCCAATGAAAACCTTATGGCTCACGACAGAAGACTGACCAGTTTTGTGCTGAAATGTGAGCCCCCTGGGTTGGCAGGCACTCAGAAGACACAGTGGTCTCAGCAATGGATGGGAACAACCCAGTGATTGGGAAGATGCCACAGGACGGGGTCTTTTGTCCTCTTGCACAAGGGGGCACCCTGAATTGGAGCGAACTGGAGAGCAGCTAATCATAGCTCGAAATTCAAATGCTATGGGACAGCTTTCAAATTTTGGCTCATAGGCATCGGTTCATTCAGGTGTGGTCTACTGACCAAAGTGAAAAAGCTCTGCTGCAAAAAGCTG
>NW_006408578.1:76360-77673 GCF_000296735.1 Chrysochloris asiatica | reverse complement strand
GTAAAGCTAATATTCTCCCATGTAAGCTATCACATAATGCAAAACAAAAACTTAATAAAAAAGAAAAAGAAACAGTCTTGTGAAAAACACTTATAAATAAAAACACTTAGAACTTTGCATTTCTACATTGATAGACTCTTCCTTTTAAATATTATTGAATTATTCTATGCAGAGACTGATCCACCACTCAAAGGAAACTTGGAAATTATGTTTCTAGATATAGGATTTCGAAATGAAATGTTAAAAAATTTTGTAGGCTGCAGCACAACTAGACCTTCCTAGGATGTTAGTGCTAAGTTGGAGCTAAAGAGACACAGATGAAATTTTTCATTGTGCATACTGGGAAACTAGGCCCAGTGATTCTAAAGTTCTCCTCTAAGCTCCCATAACAAGTTTTCAGCCATCGTAAGAAACAATGGTTTCCACTCCTGGACTTTTTCTTTAGTATATCTTACTGTTCCCTTCAGTTTTCATAATAAAACAAATTCAGGCATTAAGTGCCTTTTATGGTGTAGCGGAGTCCTGTGGTGTCGCTCTGGGTTAATGAACCAGACTGCAAAGTCATTTGAACTGCAAGGCTGATGGATCAAGCTCATCAGTTGCTCCTTGGAAACCTTATACAGGGTCACTATGGGTCAGAAATGACTCGAAGGCATTTAACAACAACAATGATAGTGTAGTGCTGTAGGATTAGCACTGAACTGTATACCACAAGGTCAGCAGTTCCAAACCTCAGAAATCCTATACAGGTTGCTATGAGTCAGAACTGACTCAATAACACCTTAACAACAACAACATGTTTACACACAATAGGAGTCCCTAGGTAGTACAAATACGCTCAGGTGCTAACTAGTCCATTGGTTTGATACCTCACAGGTGTGCCTCAGGAGAAAGACCTGGTGATCTACTTTTGAAAATGATCAGTCCTTGAAAACCCTATAGAGTACAGTTCTACTCTTACACTCCTGGGGGGGGGGGGCTATGAGTTTTATGTGCACAATAGGGTATGAGGTTCTGGTTTCATGCACAGGTGGTCAGAAAGCGATCTTTTCTTATATGATGGCATTTTGAGGTTGTACTCAAGAAAAATTACCTTGGGGGAAAGTAGACCTTCATAAGGTGGTCCTTAAATCGTCCACTGGAACTGAAAACAGGATATTACTCTACATTTTGATAAGAAGATCCAGGAAATTTTGGGGTCTGTTTTTCTCAAACAAACAGCTTTTTGCAGCAGAGCTTTTTCACTTTGGTCAGTAGACCACACCTGAATGAACCGATGCCTATGAGCCAAAATTTGAAAGCTGTCCCATAGC
>NW_006408578.1:75097-76260 GCF_000296735.1 Chrysochloris asiatica | reverse complement strand
CTTTGTAGCCCCCGCATTTTGGGTAGCCAATATTTAAGTTGCCCATCCCTGTCAACACCTATGTACCGAGGGAGTGGGAATGATCCTCGCTGTAAAGATTTGTTTCCTCTTTTGAGCTACTACATTCATAAGTATAGGTCAAATTCATCAAATTGTAGCAGATTACTCTTTATTTACTCTTCTTTCTTCTTCTAGTTGAGTTCTGATCATCCAGCCATTGAGGTCAAATGGGTACTATCTGCAAATATGGGTATTCTTGTGCATCTCCCCTCACTTCTTATCAGCTGGACACTTCACTCTCCACTCAAGTCCTCTGTGGCCATGTCACTGACTCTGGGCCCAGGAGTCCCCAGGTCTTGCCATACTGCTGGCCAACCAAGTCTCAACCCAGGTTCACAGGAGTCTATTGAATGTGGTCAGACAGACTTAGCTCACAATGTCATTGCTGTTTTTTCCCCCACTTCTCCTTATTGGTGACCAACGTGGTCCCCAGCCAGACTACATGCCTGCTCATGTATTCCCCTTGAGTCTCAGTTTTGGAAAGGGGTTTGCCCTGAGTGGTCCCGACCACTTGCCTTGATGGCTCCCCGGCGACCTACTTGCTTGTTCTTGTATTAGTGAGTCAAAGTCTGCTGGTATTATTTCTTATTTTTTCTGCTGGTCTTTCTTTCAAGGAGTAGCTTCTGTTCTTCCAGCCACTCTAGTCTGATTCTGTTTCTTTTTTCTCTTGAATATTAAAATACCATTAACCAATGTGTCAGCTACCAGACCACAGCTGTGAACCATGCTTATATCTGTGTTCATGAGAAAGGGTTAATTTTGTTCCTTGATATTAGTTTATTTTACTCCTTTCTGTCATACTGTTTGGATTTTATAGCAAAGTAGTAATAAATAAAGGAGCTCTGGTAGCATAGTGGTTACGAATCGGCTGTGAACCGCAATGTCAGCAGTTCAAAACTACCAGCCATTCCGCAGGAGAAAGATGAGGCATTCTGCTCCCATAAAGATGTACAGCCTTGGAAATACTGCACAGGGTCACTATCAGTTGGAACCAACTCAACAGTACTTAACAACAGTAATAAATAAGAAGTCTTTGAGTGGTGCAAATGGCTAAACGTTTGATTACTAACAAAAGTTTGGTGGCTCTAAGGCACCAGTGGCAC
>NW_006408578.1:4276-52372 GCF_000296735.1 Chrysochloris asiatica | reverse complement strand
TACAGGTAAATATTGGTAAATACATAGTCCTGCAATAACAGTGATACGGCGTCCTGGTGTGGCGCTATGGGTTAATGTGCTAGACTGCAAAGCCGTTTGAACTGCAAGGTTGGTGGTTCAAGCTCACCAGCTGCTCCTTAGAAACCCTATACAGGGTCCCTATGGGTTGGAATCAACTCAATGGCACTTAACAACAACAACAAACTTGTAGATACATGTATAGATACACAAGCTGAGTGGGTATGGCATGGAGACTGGATATATACTCATAACTATATAAACATTTGGCAGAATACGTGGATATTTACCTTTGCTGCAAACATATCCGAGAATTTGGTACAGCATACAGTGGCCACAATTATGAAAAGCTCTTAACCAAATACTCTGAGGGAATGAGTATGGGCCTGGTGGCTCAGAACATTAGTCTTGGGAGACAGTATTATCAGTTGGCATAACATAATCCACAAAAACGATGTTCTACATCCTACACTTTTGTAACTGGCAACTGAGATCTTCAAAGCTCATAAGTGGCCATTTAAAGTACAATCATTAGTCTCTCACTATGCAAAGGAAAGAAGAAGGCTGAAAACTGAAGATGCTTGGCATCAATGATTCCCATGGACTAATGGACCATGTGAAGATCACCAGTCGCCACGACCCTGAGACCAGAAGAACCCGATGGTCCCCAGCTACCACTACCCACTGTTCTGAAAGAGATCATATTAGAAAGTCCAGGACAGAGTGAGAGAAAATGTGGACAAAACTCAAAATTAGAAAGAAAGAAAAAAGACTGGTTTAACCCATGACTATGACTCTCAGTTATTCCTCAGGTCTGAAACTAAACTCACCCTCATGCCTCAATGTTCAGCCAAGCAGCAGAGAGTTACATAGGTATATAGTTAGGTATGCGCACTATAGAATGGTCAGCCATTCAAGATCAAAAGGCCATCATTTACCTTAGAACAAAATTCAGAAGGGTTTGGAAAGGAGAAATGGAAACAAGGACTACAGGGAGGAAGTGAGGCAATTGATGTTACATGGAGGGGACTGCACTCATTGAAAGAAAACCAAGTATATGATATATTGAATGTAGAACTGATGACCTGCTCTATAAACTTTCATTCAATTCACAATAAAAAGTTAAAAATAATGCCATTAAAGAAAAGGCATATTTCTATCGTATACCCCTGATGTCACACAACGACAATGGCACTTCACCTCTGTGATATTCTAGCCCCAAACATATTGCTGGATGTTTCATAAGGAAACACCAGACAAACTCAAAATTGAGGGACATTCAACAAAATACCTGACTAATACTCTTCAAAACAGTCAAGGTCATAGAAAATAAGGAAAGCCTGAAAATTCATCATCCATCAAAAGATACTAAGGATATGTGACAACCAAATGCAATACGGTGATCTGGAGGGATCATTAGTTGAGGAAAAAGTACGTTAGTAAGGAAACAGATGAAACTTGAAGAAGGTCTTTTAGCATTAGTAATGTACCAATATCAGATTCCTTGTTTTGAATCAAAATTCCACCACCTTGCAAAATGTTGGGAGTTCTTGTGTGGTACTGTAAGATAAGCACTGCACTGTGAGGTCAGTTTGAACTGCAAGGTTGGCAGTTCAAATCCACCAGCCATCCTCAGAAACCCTAAATAGGGTCAAAATGAGTCCGAATCAACTCAACAGCATTTAATAATACGTGAGATGTTAACATCAAGAGGGAACTGGGAAACAGGAATATGAAACGCTCTGTATTCTTTTTGCAGATTATTATAAGATTAGAATTTTACTTTAAAACTGATTATATACATATAATTTTACCCATAAATTTTCTAACCCACAACTTGTCTTGAAGTTTAACATTTTTTTCACTCAAAGTATTTAATTGAGTTGACCAGCATGTGCAGATAATTCAGAAGGGTTCAGTCTACTGAATACATTATCAGGCAATAAAACTTTGATGTTATTATCCCAGATGGCATCCCATTTTCTTCCAAGACCAGAGAGGAAAAATTGAAAGCTTTGGTTGGAAGATAATGAAGCCAGATAATGAAACTATAAGAGAGTAATCAAAGATGATTCTATTCAAACTAAAAGTTTTGAAGAATATTCACTATTAAGAAATTGGATTAAAGACCTAAAAAACAACTTCGATAGAAGGGGAAAGGCCATGCTATTAGATTATTTTTTCATGAAAAGAGGAGAACATAGGTTTTTTAAAAAAACTACATATAAGGTTCACAAAGATAAAATGTCATGCTTCTTTTCAGCTGTATAACTTTTGATTGCATGTCAGCTCACCCTTTAGAAAATATGCATTATGGACAATTTGTCACAATCATAAAGGTAGAATCTAAAAAAGGAATGACATTCTTTTACTGAAATAGAAAGATAAAATACAAGAAGAAAATTCCTGAACTGGCATAATTTTGAAGAAGTATATAATTTTAAAAGTCTGCATTGAATCTTTAAGATCAACATCGCTCATTGAAAGAAACAATTTAGCCTAGGCAAGTTTGGCTAATACCTGAAGGTAATTTCTTCGTTTGTTTAAGCTAAAAGTCTAGGTGAATAATGAAACTTCCAGCATAATACAGGTTAATATTTTGGGGTGTGTGTGTGTTTTACTGTAGTTACACAGTAAACAAAATACTATGTAGAAGTATTCCTGACTTAGAACTGTAGCATATTAAACATGCCACGGATTGCCAGGAGAACAAACAAATCAGTCTTAGAATACAATCAGAATGCTACTTAGAAGTGAGGATGGGAGACAGGCCCACTCACTTTGAACACATCAGCAGGAACAATGAATTGCTAAAAAAGGACATCAGAGTTGGTAAAGGAAAGGTCAGTGAAAATGTAAGAAATTATCAATGAGATGAACTGACACAAACAATGACTTCAAACATGTAATCATGAAGATGGAGTAGGTCTGGGCAACACTGTGTTCTGTTATCCACAGCACCTAACAACAGCAAGGGAACTGTGGTCCACACATAGTTATACAAATCCAAATCAGACCCACTGCTAGCAAGTTGGTTCCAATTCATAATGACAGTGGGATAGAGTAGACTTTTTTCATAGGAGTTTCTAGACTATACATCTCGAGGGAAGTATACTGCCATGTTTTTCTCCCATTGAGCATCTGGTGAATTTGAACTGCTAACTTTTGGGTTAGCAGCTGAGCACTTTAATCATGGTGCCACCAGGGCGCCTCTTGATTATTTACAGGTCATATCTACATTGTGTTACGTTCTCTGCTCATGATCTAGAATTATTTTTGTTTTTGTTTTTGAATTTATTTGTGGGATTTTTGTTGTTGTTGGTTTTTAACTGTTCAGCTACCAAGAAACCCACTTGATTACATTAGTAGCCCTGACTTTGAAGAATAATTTGTGGTCACTATAGAATATAGAGATAATGCTGACAGTTTTACCCTTCAAGAACCCAAGGCTGAGGGCTTAATTAGGACAGACGAACAATCCAATAATAAATCATGTTCCACAAAACTTAATGTGACCCAGGTTAAATAGCTTCTCATGTATTCAGTAGAAACTAAGGGAGAAAAATTAAAATTTGGAACCAGTAGAATTAAACTCACAATCATTATAATTTTGCAAATGAAGTTTTAGAACGTACTTGTCAAAATGGTTTTAATCATGTACCAAGCCCCACTAAAGATGAACATATCAGAGGCAGGTTCTTTCTATCGTAGCTGTAGGGAATTTTGAATATGATTTTGTAGGTAATAGAATCTAACTGCCTCATTTTACTAATTGAGGAAACTGGAGCCTAGAGGGTTGCAGTGAGAGCCAATATTTACTATAGGTTTCCTGGGTTCCAAGAACCCTGAATAATTTCATTTAATCTTCGCCAAAATCAAATCAACCAACTCCTTAAAAATTAGGAAACTACAAAATCTAAAGGGCAGTGATTGCCCAAGGACAAAGCTCAGAAGGCAGGAAGGGTTCCAATGGAGAGTCAGCATAGGGAGAAAGTGGGAAGAGGGTTAGCAAATTGTGGAGACTGCAATCAATGTCATGCAACAAATTGTGTTTGACTTGTTGGATAGAAAACTTACTTGCTCTGTAAATTTCACCCAAATCATAACAAAAATCTAAAAAGAATAAAGATTCAGAACTGAGGTTTATTTAGCAAGGCGAGTGAATTACATAAGATCACAGAGCAGAACAGAATGCAGCCAACAGGAAGCATTGTGAATTTTCTGGAAAATGATACATTTGGCATGGCGTTATTTAAAAAAAGTTTTATTCAGTTTAACTATTTTTTAATCATTTAAAATTCTATTGATTCAAAATCTGTTGTTGCCATTAGGTGCCATCGGGTAGGTTCCGGCTTATAGTGACCCTGTGTACAGCAGAACAAAACACTGAGCAGTCGTGTCCCATCCTCACAATTGTTGTTTAAGCCCATTTTGCTGCCACTATATCTAATCCACATCATTGTAGGCCTTCCTCTTTTTCACTGACCCTCCAAGCACAATGTCCTTTTCCAAGACATCCTGGACACTATCCTCCTGACAACATGACCAAAGTATGCGAGACAAAGTCTCACCATTCTCTTGTCTAAAGAGCATTCTGGCTGTACTTTCTGATGCAGATTTGCTTGTTCTTCTAGTAGCCCAAAGTACTTTTCAATATTCTTCACCAACACTATAATGCAAATAGGTACACTGAACCCTTATAGGGGTTGTTGTTAAGCACTGTTGAGTCAGTTCCCACTCATAGCGACCCAGTATAGAGTTTCTGAGGAGCAGCTGGTCAATTTGAACCACCGACCTTGCAGTTCAAACCCACCTTGCAGTCGAGTGTATTATCCTGCAGCACTGCACCAGGACTCCCTTGTAGGGGGGTTCTTGGTGTTCTTTAGTGCCGTCAAGTAGGTTCTGACTTATAGCCACCTTGTATGAGGTTTCTAAGGAGCAGCTGGTGGGTTTGAACTGCCAAGGTAGACCATGCACATACATGGAACATTAATGAGGGGAATGGTCAGTTTTGACCTTCTGCTAGACTTAAAGGAGCCAATCCTAGAGGCAAGAAGGGGATCTCATTCCCATCAAGAAGAGTCAGGAGTAGCGTACATTTTGTGGGCCTGGTGTTCTTGCACTGAGAACCTTCTAGATCCAAGAGCAGTAGCATGGTAGGTGGCAGTAGCTAAAGAAGCAGGAACCAGAAGACCAGCTCAAGACAACTCAGTGGGCTTCCCAGCCCACAGACTGAGAGAGCTGAGTGCCTTTGAGCAGGCGGCTTCCTGGCAGAGTATTGTGCTAAAGAGCTTTATACCATTTGCTTGGCCAGCGCAGAGACTAGGCCAAGGGACTGAGGAACTGAGGGGTGGTGTAGTGGAATAAACATTGGGTTGCTAACCACAAGGGCAGCAGTTCAAATCCACCAGCTGCTCCATGGGAGAAAGATAAAGCTTTCTGCTCCTGCAAAAAGGTACAGCCTCAGAAACCCTATACAAGGTTGCTATGAGTCGGAACCGACTCGACAACACACAACAACCAACCATGAAGGATGCTGTGCTCACAGCTACTACTTAACCCCAGGGGGTTGCAAGAGAATCTTAGAGAAAAAGACCAAGAATCATGTTTAATTTATTGTGGTGAATTATATCTAAGAGAAGTTTGGCATTGTAACCATTTTAAAGCATGTAGCTCAGTGACATCGATTTTATTTGCCACCATTACTATTCATTTCCAAATAGTGTTTCATCACCCCAAACAGAAACTCAGTAACCCTTCAGCTACAACTCCCAGTCCCTCCTACCAGTGGCATCTGGTAAGCGTGAATAAATATTTGTCTCTATGCACTAGCCTATTCTAGACAGTTCGTATATATAGCAAGGCCCCATATTATGAATGAGTTCTGTTCCTAAACTTCTAATACAACATTTGACTTCCCAAACCCAAAATCCCCTGCCATCAAGTTGAGTATGATTTCACACAAAGCGCAGTGGTTATGAATCGGGCTGTGAACACAAGGTCAGCAGTTAGAAACTCCCAGCTGTTCTGCGGGAGAAAGATGAGGCTTTCTGCTCCCGTAAAGATTTACAGCCTCGGAAACCCTGTAGAGGGTCACTATGAGTCAGAACCGACTCGACGGCACTTAACAACAACAACATAGGACGGAGTAGCCCTGCCCCATAGGATTTCTAAGGCTGTAGTATTTACAAAAGCAGACTGCTACATCTTCTCCTGCAAACCACGGAACTTTTGGCTGAGTATTTAGCCTTTGTGCCACCGGGTCGCCTTAGTTAAGAAATAGCCAAGTGCAGCTCCACAAAAAACCAGGCAAGACACTGCAAAACTTACTTACTCTCTGGGCTTCACAATGCTCATCAGGGCCTAACTCTTGATGGACACCATCTTATCACCAGCCACTGAGGAGCACTTGCTTGGAATCTTCTTCTCCTGAAAGCGTGGATTCTAGGAAGCCAGATTCTGGGAAGTGCCCCCTCAAATGCGACCCAACTTTAGTTGCATTCCTGGGCTCTGCTCTCTTAAATGTCTGGTTTGAAAGAAATATAGGAGTATAGTCCCAGGTTTATATACATCACTACAAGTGGGGACAAGACAGCTTCTCTTTACCCAGAGATACTGATGACTTCCTGTAGTTGCTCCTTCAGAAATTCAGGACCAGGTGAGGAAAGAGGGAAGGGACAGAGACAGAGGGAGAAGACAATTGATATGTGTAGCCCATGAGAGACTGTCAGAGGGAACATTGCCCTTTGCTTTCATCATTTTTCAAATAATAACAGTCACAGGGAGCACAGCAAGGACAAAATAATGAATACTGAACGATGATAAGATTTGCATACCAATTAATATAAATGATGCATTTGTCAGCAACAGCAAATAGACTGGATAGAAAGGATATCACAGAAGTTTAGTGAGAAGCTGTCTCACTCTAAAGTATTTGTAATCTTCATTATCACATGTTCTATCTTATTTATTAGACTCCTGTTATCGTATTATAGGATCAGCACTGAACTGCAAAACCACAAGGTGGGCAGTTCAAGCCCACCAGCTGCTTGTTCCCTATGACTAGGAACCCACTGGACGACACTTAACAACAACAAGAATCTGGTTGATTCAAAGCTTTTTTTTTTAAGGTGTTCACATGTACTTTTGGCATTACTATTGAGTTTGTAACAGTCACATTTTCTTCTGGAGAACTGGTACTTCTGAATGTGTTATTGCTATCAGAAATGACCATCCCAACCAGGTTCTGTATCACACTCATCATATAACATTTCATGATGACCCCTTTATTCCCAACAGAAAGTCATACATTACAGGGAGGTCAACTGCTCACCTCCCAGTCAGGTGTATTTGTGCATCTGAGCCCCAGGGTAGATTGGATGTCCTCTCTGCATGAGTCTCACAACAGCACTCGTATATCATCAGAGTTTGATAAGTACAGTGGGTTAAGCATTGGACTGCTAACCATTGTACTGGAGAAAGATGATGCAGTTGGCTTCCATGAAGATTTACAGCCTCAGAAACCCCACAGAGCAATTCTACTCCATCATCTATAGGGTTGCTATGAGTTGAATCCACTTAACAACAGTGGATTTGGTTTGGTTTAGAACTATACAACAGTCTTGGGATGGCACAAACAGGTAAGTGCTCAGCTGCTAACCAAAATCTGGTGGCTATAACCCACCTTGAGGCACCTTGGAAGAAAGATCTGGCAATCATGAGCTTCCAAAAAGTCAATCATTTAGAAACTCTATGGAGTTTCTACTCTGATACACATAAGGTTGGCATGCATCACTATCAATTTGATGGTAACTGTTTGGTTAAATATTGATCATCTCCACAATAAAAGATAGGTATCAAAATGTTGTTGAGCAAAATGTACTCATTTGGTAATTCTTTCCCAGCTCTGAGGCATCTCCCAAGTAAACAGTAAGTAAGAAACAAGTAAAGTGAATCACAAAGTCTGGCTGTTTCAAGCATATGAGCAGTGACAATAGGCAAGAGATGAAAGAGACATGAGAAACAGTAATTGTTTGGAATTTCTTGAGGTGGTTGTTCTCTCTGTTTATAATCTCCCTGATGTTCACAATACTAAGCTTGGATTGAGAAATCCCCACCACAAAAGTCTCTTACTTTCTTGATAAATCTCCAGCAATTAATGCACAGTATTTGACTATATCCTGGTTGGACGCTGTAGAATAAGTACAGGACCACAAGGTCGGTTTGAACCACAAGATTGGTGGTTCAAACTCACCAACCATTCCTCAGAAGCCCTATGCTGGATTGCTGTGAGTCAACTCGACAACACTTAACAATTACAACAAATTTGACTATGTGACAATCAACATTTATAGAAAATTGTATGTAAAGTCTGATATAATTGCTGCTGTTTTTGTTAAGTACCAAGACAAGTCGGTTGCAACTTACAGCAGCCCTGTATAGGGTTTCTGGTGGGTTTGAACCGCTAGCCTATGGTTCAAACCGACCTTGCAGTCCAGTGCTTTATCCTACAGCGCCAAACCAGAGTCACAGGTACTTAATTTTTTCCTTATACTTTTCTATCTTTTCCAAATAGTCTACAATAAACGTCAACTAGTCTCAAATTAAGATGAGGCTTTCTACTCCCATAAAGATTTACACCCTTGGAAACCCTGTACAGGGTCGCTATGGGTCGGAACCGACTCGATGGCACTTCACAACAATAACAACAGTCTCAAATTAGAAAAAATTAAGCATTCAACATGCCTGCAAATTAAGGTGATACCATTTCATACCTCCTAGAGTTTGTAATAGGGGCACTGCCTATTTTTAGTTCATTTCATCTTTTACTCTTCAACCAGCTGGTTCTGCAAATACATTTTGCTTTGATGGTAGGTCACAATCAAATTAAACTACTCCTGAATCCCACAAATCTAACAGAATAAGCACTATACTGCAAACCACAAGGTTGGCAGTTCAAGCCCACTTACCACTCTGCAAGAGAAAGATGAGGCTTTCTGCTCCTGCAAAGATATACACCCTCGTGTGGTGCTATGGGCTAATGCGTCAGAATGCAAAGTCATTTGAACTTCAAGGTCAGTGGTTCAAGCTTACCAGCTGCTCCTCGGAAACCCCATACAGGGTCACTATGGGTCAGAACCGACTCGATGGCACTTAACAACAGCAACAACATGAGTCAGAACTGACTCCATAGCACTTAAAACCAGCAACCTTTCAAATTAGGAATGTCAGCTCATTCAACACATTCTAACACACTTATGTTTGATAAAAGCATTGCACACATGAATAATTAGCTTGAATTATGTATAAGAACAAAGGGACAGTTTTTCAGGTAGTCTCTAATTGTTCTTTCCTCTGTGTTCCTACAAAGAAATGTTGAGAAGTAGAGGTGGGTGTGGTGAGAGACCTCAGGGTCTCCTCCAGAGGTAGGGCCTTCCCACTGAGACAGAACCAGTACCTGGTTCTTTCAGCTGTGTCTGCAGGGTTGAGAGAACGGACAACCCGATCAGATCTGGTCTCAATGGGAAGAAAGATTGCAGACAATTCGTTCTTCGTGTTGTGTATCCACGGGTCAATTCCAAGTCATAGTGTGACCCAATATGACCGAGTAGAATTGCCCCATTGGTTTTCCAAGCTGTAATCTTTATGGGAACAGATCACCATATCTTTTCTCCTGAGGAGCCACTGCTAAACCACAAACCTTTCAGTCAGCAGCTCAGCACTTCAATACTGTGCTACCAGAGTACACTGCAGCCAGACTGCTATCCCATTAAAGACACAACTATCAAAAATTTTCCATAAGGTGATTTTGACTTAAGGCAACCACATGCTGTTTACATGGTGCTACCGCAGAGAGCTATTCCGTTGGGTTGTCTTGGCAACAGTAGCATCACTAGAGTTGGTGTTACCTAGTGTGGCAACTCAGGATGTCATCCCAGCCCCCATGGACCTCCTCCCATACTATACCAGACCATACAGAATCCTTAGTAATGTCTATTTACATTTTAGTCATAGAATGTGTGATGTTATAAATTTTTTAAATATAATATTTCTGTTACTGTTGTTGTGTGCTGTTAAGTCAGTTTCAACACATAGCGAACCTGTATAGGGTTTCTGAGTCTATGAATCTTTGGGGGAACAGAAAGCCTCATCTTTCTCCATCGGAGTAGCTGGTGGACTTGAACCACCAACTCTGCAGCTCGCAGTCCAGGACCTATTCTACAGAGCCACGACACTTGCATGTGGCTTCTGGTGGTGGTTATGTGCCGTGGAGTGGGTTCTGACTCATAGCGACCCTGTATTGGGTTTCCGAGGCTGTAAATCTTTACGGGAGCAGAGAGCCTCATCTTTCTTCTGCAGAACCACTGGTAGTTTCAAACTGCTGACCTTGAGGTTAGCAGCCCATCTCATAACCACTACACTACCAGAGCTCCTATATGGCTACTAGTAATTGAAAAATGGCCTGTAGTTCCACAAGGAAAAAGGCCAGGACAATTCTGCTTAGTGTTTTAAGCCTAGCACCTGGTATTGGGGCCAGGAAACAGTAGGTGAAGAATGTTTTTAGTAAGTGCTGTGGAGTAGGTTCTGTCTGACTCATAGTAACCCTGTATATAGTTTCTGAGGAGCGGCCAGTGGGATTGAACTACTACTAACAGTCCAATTCTTAGATTACATGAAGGTTGTTATTGGTAAGTGCTGTGGATTCCGACTCATAGTCCAGCTTCTCAGATTATTTACCCAGCAAACAGATTAAATAAGTATGATAATATGGTATGGGATGCAGCCCTCATGCACACCTTCCCTGATCAGTAACTTGAGGCACTTGATGAAGAATAAAGATTACAACTTTCAGTATGGAGTATACAACTCAATGTAAAGAAAACAAAAACCCTCTCTACTGGACCAACTGTCAACATCATGATAAACAGAGAAAACACTGAAGTTGTCAAGGATTTTATTTTACTTGGATCAATGCTCATGGAAGCAATAGTCAGGAAATCAAATGCTGTATTGCATTGGGAAAACCTGATGCAGAAGACCGCTTTAAAATGTTAAAGAGTAAAGACCATCACTTTGAGGACTAAATAAAGTACACCTGACTCAAGCCATGGTATTTTTGGTTGTCTCACATGCATGTGAAAGCTGAACAATGAATAAGAGAAGAACTGATGCATATGAATTATGGTGTTGGCAAAGAATATTGATTATACTATGAATTGCCAGAAGAATGAACAAACTTACCTTGGAAGAGGTACGGCCAAGATGCTCCTTAGAAGTCAGGATGGTGAGGCTTCCTCTTATGTACTTTGGACATTATCAGGAGAAGAGCATCATGGTACTGTCGAGGGTCAGTGAAAAAGAGGAAGACACTCAATGAGCTGGATCGACACAGCGGCTCATGAGTTTACCTGTGGAACACAGTTCTACTTTGCAGGCCTAAGTTCCCTGGGAGTTGGTATTGACCCTATGGCAAATGGTTCTTTTGTATGATAATGAACACTCCTGTGGTACCTTGAATTTACTTGGTGTGGCTTTTCTATTCAAAATCTTAATTCCCACCAAATGAATGGGCTGCAGCTGTTGTTAAATATCATCGAATGGGTTCCAACTAGTAACTGCCGTATAAGGGTTCTGAGGAGGTCTTGTGGGTTTGAACTACTGACCTTGTGGTTCGCAGTTCAGTGTCACACCAGGATTCCAAATGATTGGGTGGAACCATGCAAATAGGGAGTACCAGACTCTAATGGTGTGATTGGTTAATTTCTCCATCCTGCTATGCTTAAAAGGAGCCATCTCAGAAGCGGGAACAGAGAATCCCAGGACTATCCAGATAAAGGAGCATGGATTGTCCCTACCTGGACAATCCAGCAGAGGCAGTAGCAACGACTACGACATGGAGAGACAGAGAAACTTGGGGCTTCTAGGCCCATGGAATGAGGAAGGCTGAGGCGGGAGACTGTCTTGCAGAATGTGCCCTTTTGGACATTTACGGACTGACTAGAAGGGTGTTGTAACGCTTGCCTGAGCAGAGCAGAGCAGAGGCCAAGGGGCCATATGACTGAGAGACCAAAGACTAGAGAGAGGCATGACTGATTGGGCAACTGCTGCATCCTGAGTTATTTCTAATTCTGAATTCCACCCTATTCACTTCCCTAATAAACCTTATCATCATGAAAACACAACAATGGGCTTAAACCTAACAGTTATGAGGAGTCTCCGGAGACCAGGCAGGTTCATTCTGTTGTGCATAAGATTGCTATGAGTCAGAACCAACACAATGGCACCTAACCACAGAAACAAAACGGTTTTGTAAAGTCATTCTACATTGAGTTACAACATTATTAGTAACTACTCAGAAACAGTTTTGATTTTTCTTCTTCTTTTCCTTTAATTGCTACATCATTCCCCAAAAAGTTACTGATATAGGTTCATGTATACAAAAGAACTTCAAAATGTTTCTGGAAAAACAGAATTGAAAAATAGAATTTCCCACAAACTTTTTGAGACCCTTTTGTATTAATTACTACAATAATGTAGCTAGCGGTGGTGGGTATGTGTCACCGAGTTGGTTCCAACTCCGAGTGGAACCAACTGGACGGTACACAATAACAAATTTACTTGTATCAATATAACTACAAGGCTAAAATTCTATGCTAACTGACTTTTTAAATCTTTATGGGAACAGAAAGCTTCATCTTTCTCCTGAGAAGTGATTGATAGATTCGAACTGCTGATCTTTCAGTTAGCAGCCCAGTTCATAATCCATTACATTACTAGGGCTCCTTCAATATTGTAGCAAAAACACCAGAAAATTCGACTAAATCGGTGACTACAACAACACTGGCAGCACACCTCCAGACAAGCCCACATGATTGGAACTGTCATTGTGATTAGGGACTAATGACCACTCTGACCAGAGCACATTGTTGTTGTTGTTAAGTGCCATCGAGTCAGTTCTAACTCACAGGCATCCTGGATAGGGTTTCCAAGGAGTGGCTGGTGAGCTTGAACCGCTGACCTTGCAATTCAGCACATCAACCCACAGTGCCACACCAGGACTCACCACACCTGCACATTAGAAGTTTCAAATAGTAAATTAGTGGGTCGGTACCGACTCGATGGCACCTAACAACAACAACACACTACATTACATTGTCTATACTATATCACACTGATACATGTAAGCTTGTTGGTGTGCTACGCTGTCTAGTTGGTTCTGATGCCTAGAAAGCCTGTATAGGGGTTCCTAGGAGCAACTGGTGAGTCTGAACCACCACCAATCTTGCAATAAGCAGTCTAATGCTTATCCTACAGCACCACATCAGGACTCATACATGTAAGCTGGGTTTACAAAAAATGTTTTTGTTGTTATAACTAACTACAAGGATATCCTTTTTAAAAATAAGAAATTTCCATTGAAACACTGTGCAAAAATTTAATAAACAGTCCTTTTAGAGTCCCCTCTGACAGTGTCCATACCCTCATAGACTCCCAAGTGAAGTCATGCTTGGCAGCAATTTTTACAAAAACAAAATCACTTGACTGCTAACCGGTTGAAAGGTCTGAGGTTAGAACCCATCGGCTACTCAACGAAAGATGTGGTAGTATGCTTCTGCAAATATTATAGCCTCAGAAAACTTATAGGGCAGTTCTACTCAGTCCCACATGGTCACAGTGAGTCCGAATAAACGTGAGGCAACAGTTTTTCATTTTTTAATCTTTACCAAAGCAAATCGAATCATGGGGAGAGTGGTTGATGTGGCTCGATTGTACGTGTGAAATTGTTGATATGGCAAATGTTTTGCTGTATATATATTGCTGCGGTAAAAAATATAAATTAGGCATGGGAATGAAAAAAAAAAAAAAAGGAGTGTGTGGGGGAAGGTAGAGTCCCCACTGAATA
The DNA here is from genome assembly GCF_000296735.1 of Chrysochloris asiatica. Classification (NCBI taxonomy): domain Eukaryota; kingdom Metazoa; phylum Chordata; class Mammalia; order Afrosoricida; family Chrysochloridae; genus Chrysochloris; species Chrysochloris asiatica. The sequence goes on along the minus strand of NW_006408578.1, from coordinate 38,451 downwards.
GGCCCTAGGACCATCAAAGGAGAAGAGCACAAGCGGAATGCAGGACCTTATCCAGAGAAGCAGAGACAGCAGAGATGGAGGCAGAGACGAGGACATGGAGAGAGGGAGCAGCTGAAGACTCTAGACTCATGGAAAGAGAGGGACTGAGTCCTGGCGGCCAGGAGGCAGGCTTGCAGAATGTGACTTTTGGTTGTTTAAATTATTGTATATTCCTGAGTGTTTTTGTGTACATCTCCTTCTCCCCCCCTCAAAACAAAAACAAAAACAAAAAACAGGGAATGGAAGCAAATACTGTTGAATGATGATGCACAGAGGAGATTGTAATCATTGTAATGAAATGATGGTGTAAAGCTGATGTTCTCCCATGTAAATTATCACTCAGTTCACAAAAAACAAACAACAACAAAAAAGCAGATTTATTGGCCTTTGTTTTAAGGATCACTGCATGAGTTAAATGCCCAATTAATTGGTGTTGTTAAGTGCCATCAAGTTGGTTCTGACTCATAGCAACCCTGTGTAGGGTTTCCTAGGAGCAGATGGTAGACCCTTGTGTTATCAGTCCTGTACTTATCTTAAAGCAGCACACAAGGACTCCTTTAGGTTAGTGGTGGCGGTGTGTTGTAGAGTCAGCTTTGACTCGTAGAGATCTTGTATATGGTTCCAAGGCTGTAAATCTTTATGGAAGCAGAAAGTCTTATCTTTCTCTCACGGAGAGCCTAGTAGACTAGAATTGCTGGTCCTGTGGTTAGCAGCCCAACGCAAAAACCCACGACGCTACCAGGGCTTCTTCCTTTAGGTTAACAGTGGAGCACAAACCATTTGTGCCAACCAGGGACCTTCCTAACCTGTGAGGCACAGACAAATTCACAGCGCTTAGGGTGTGCTTAAACAGCTAGAACTCTAATGAGTTAGCTAACTCTATCACTTAGGATGGCTTTTATTTTAAAGACCTACCTTCAAATACAGCTGCTCCTTTTATTAAGCAGGTTAATTTTAATGCTAGCTTTAAGAAATGACAGCTAGTGAAAGCAAAAGATTGAAGAAACATTGTTGTTGCTAAGTGCCATCAAGTTGACTCGGACCCATAATGACCTTGTATAGGGTTTCCAAGGAGTAGCTGGTGAGCTTGAACTGCCAACCTTGCAGTTCAAACAGCTTTTCAGACTGGTGTATTAATCCACAGCACCACACCAGGACTCCAAAGAAACATAACGTTAGACACTTTGTTGTTGTTGTTAAGTGCCGTTGAGTCGGTTCCGACCCATAGCGACCCTGTACAGGGTTTCCAAGGCTGTAAATCTTTACAGGAGCAGAACGCCTCATCTTTCTCCTGCGGAGCAGCTGGTAGTTTCGAACTGCTGGTCTTAAGGTTCACAGCCCGATTCGTAACCACTACGCTACCAGAGCCTTTAGACACAGATAAAATGTAGCAGCTCTGGCTAAACCTGAATTGCTTCATTCACAGTTCAATCTAATACAGTTAACCACCCCCAAACCCGGGTGTTCAAAATCTCTTATTTTGGAGTTAGACCCAGCTGGGGCTTGAAACTGGCTCCAGACGTTCAGCAACATTACCAGATGGTGAGTTCCTCAAGGAAGTTATTCTACTGTGAGTTTTAATTCCCTAGCCAGGTTTTTTGAGCATAATGTGCTTTCTTACCCAATCATCAGCACATTCAGCCTTCTCCTTAACTACCCAGTTCCTCTCTCCCTACCTCTACTCAAGGAAGAAATTGTGAGCCAGGGAGAGATGGATTGAATGGTTGACTATGGTCTTATATCCTTAATTTTAATGTTAGCTTTAAGAAATGACAGCTAGTGAAAGCAAAAGATTGAAGAAATATTGTTGTTGCTAAGTGACATCAAGTTGACTCGATGTGGTGCTGGTGTGGTGCTGTAGGAGAAGCACAGAACCACAAGGTCAGTTTGAACCATAAGGGTGATGGTTCAAACCCACCAACCATTCCTGGAAAACCCTGTACAATGTTGCTATGAGTCTGAACCAATTCAACGGTACTTAACAACAAAATCTATGTTGTCAGGTGCCATTGAGTAGATTCCAACTCACACCTACTCCATTTGATAGAGAAGATGTTCTTCCCTGTAATCTTTCTGTGACTCTGTGGGTTAATGTGCTGGTTTGCAAGGTTCGATGAACCACAAGGTCAGCAGTTCAAATTCACCAGCCACTCCTCAGAGTCCCTATACAGGATCACTATGAATTGGAACCAACTGAACGGCACTTAACAACAACAACAACAATCTTTATCCCACAGACTCGCAGAGTGGGTTTGAACCACCAACCTTTCTTTCACTTCACTTTTGCTCCACCAGATCTCCTTTATGCATCCCTAGTTACATATGCCCTTTTTTCTCTTTTTTGTTCTAAGAAATCCTCTTTCTTTTCAGTTTTACCTGATGATGTTTAAAACAATTAGGCTCTTTACCAATTCTCCCAAAGCAAGAGCAAGATCTGAATGCATCCTCCCGTTAAACAGGGTTTGAATTAGAAATAACCCTTCCCAAATCAAAAATAAAACATTGCTAAATACACTCTTCATATAGTGGATATTTGATTTTGCTTTTTGTTGGTTTGTTTCTGCTTTAATTTTAATTTTTTATTTGACTTTTACCCCAAGATTTGTCCTTTCTACTAATTTCCAGGAAAAGCAGTTAAGCTCTCTTTAAGCTCTCCTTAAGTTAAGCAGCATATATGATCCCAAAGTAAAATGCTGTGCTTTCCAAAGTCCTAGACTTGAGATATTTAGGAAACCTCTTGCGAAGCTTAGCGGACACTTGTTGCATGTGTCCTCAATAGGTTTGCTTTGTTGGAGTCTAGAGAGTTAAAATTGTTCAGACAACAAGCTACCAGATCAGCTGTGTGCATTGTGCTGGACAGGCTGGTGATTCAAACCTTCCCAGAGGTGCCTCAGAAGATAGTCCTGGTAATCTGCTTCTGAAAAGTCACAGTCTTGAAAACCCTAGGGAGCAGTTCTACTCTGCACACATGTGGTCTCCATGAGTCTGAACTGACTGAAAAAAATGTACAAAAGGGCATGAGACAGCATGTGCTGGCTTGCTACATTGGGTGTCAGGACTTGAACAATTGTCAGCTTTACCCATAGTTGGGTAATACTAAACATACTAAAACTATTTACATAGTTGGGTAATACTGAATACTAAAACTAGTTACAATTTTATCCATAGTTGGCTTCAGTGAAAGACTGTTGTAGTATCTCTCCTTTATTTAGCCTTTTGCACTAGTTTCCTTCCTTTTCATTAGAAATAAGGCCCACTGGGCAGTCCTGGTGTGGCGCTGTGGGTTAATCCCCCAGACTGCAAAGCCGTTTGAACTGCAAGATTGGCGGTTCAAGCTCACCAGCTGCTCCTCGGAAACCCTATACAGGGTCGCTATGGGTCGGAACCGACTCGACAGCACAAGGGCCACTGAGATTCAGTTATGGGGATGACGCCTGGTTGCCTGAGCCAAGGGGCAGGCAGGGCAGCAAATGCTTAATGAATGTTTAATGAATGAATACCTGTGAGATAACATGGGCAACCTGAGGCAGAGCTTTGGCCTCCTGTAAGGTGTTTTGATTCCGCACAACAGGTAAAATAGAAGCTCTGAAAGGCAGTGAATATAAGACGCTTTGGACCAAGCTTCCTGACGGTCAAAACTTTTATAGACAAATATTTTTCAGAAATGAGGTCTAAAATGGTGACCATTTCCTCCTTCCAATAACTAACTGTGGCAAACCAATGGAGAACAGTTTTTTCTTTACACTTCAGAGTCGCTGCTCTTTGCTTTGTTGCTTTCATATCCCGAAATGCGTTATTAGGGTGACCCAAGACTGCGGAAGAAGAACTGCAGCTCCGAAGGCTTGCATCTTTGTAAACTGAAGCCCGGACAGAGAGCCGTCCCAGTCTGGGAGCCCCCGGCGATCGCTCACTCAGAGCAGCGTCGCCCAGCGGGCAAAGGCAGCGGGTGTGTTCCCTGGTCTCCCTCCTACCCGCAGCTCCAGGCGCCCGGGAGAACTCAGCCGGCGCTGGGAGGCCGGGCCGCGGCCGAGCGGGTTCCGCTATTGGCTGGCGGGACGACGGAGGAGGGGGGCGGACTCCGTGATTGGTGGAAGCTCCAGCCATAGGGGGCGGGGCCGCTATATCAGCGGAGTCCTTGTCGCGGCGCAGGCAGTTGGGCTGTTAGAGTGCGGCGTCGCCGCGGAGTTGCGAGCTGGGCTGCAGGCGGGTGGCGGGAGGGAGAGGCGGCTGCCGGGCGCTGAGGTCGGTCTGCAGAGCTCCAGCTTCCCGACGGGCGTATTTGCTAAGCCTGGGGCTAGGTTTGAGCCGTGGCGAGGCGGCAGCGCAGCGCACACCAAAGAGACGGCGGCAGTGGCGGCCCCAGCCATGCTGTGCTATGTGACGAGGCCGGACGCGGTGCTGATGGAGGTGGAGGTGGAGGCGAAAGCCAACGGCGAGGACTGCCTCAACCAGGTGAGGACGACGGGCCAGGCTGGCGCCCCGCTCTTAGGAGGCCCAGGGGCGTCGCGGTGACTCGGGAAGACTGAAGGTAGCGGCAGCATTGCCGCGGGGCCCGGGGGAGCGCGCCCCAGGCGCACGGCCGGCCCTTTCCTCCCCTCGCTTGGGGCGCGCCGTGTGGGGGCGCGGAGAACGCGCGCTCCGGGACCCTCGGCGCCGGGGGCCCGGACACCCTGCCCCCAGCCGGCACACCTGCTGCAGGTGTGCCTGTGATGCTGCCTGTGGTGTGGATCTTCGCCGGGCCTGGCGGCATCTCCTGGGATGGGATGGTTCCAGGCGGTTGCGGTGTCCCTCGAACTGGGCCCTTGTCTCTCACTGCTTCTGAGATGGGCTGTTCAACCAGCATCTCAGGATTTGCTCGGTTGAGAGGATTGTTGGTTTTTGGTAATGTACTCCCTGGTCGTTTCCTAAGTATGCGTTTTCCAAAGAGTGAAGAAAATATAGTGCATAGTTTGGATGGCAGGCAGCGTATATGATCCCAAAGTAAAATGCTGTGCTTTCCAAAGTCCTTGACTTGAGATGTTTAGGAAACGTCTTGCGAAGCTTAGTGGACACTTGTAGCATGTGTCCTCAATAGGTTTGCTTTGTTGGAGTCTAGAGAGTTAAAATTGTTCAGACAACAAGCTGCCAGATCAGCTGTGTGCATTGTGCTAGTGGAGGAAAAGCCAGTGACTGGAATGAGAAGGAAAATGTTCTGTGGAATTCCCTCCTTTGCCTGTTTAAGCCTGTGTTTTGCAGTGGGTGTCATTGCCCATGCTCAAAGTATTAATGAAAGGACAAGTCTCCAAACTACACCTAATGGTCTTGTTAGCATCTCTAGAACCTTAGCACTTTCTTCCAGCTTACAGTTTGCAACAAGAATATAATATCCCAAAAAGTATACAGGGATCTTGGGTGGTCTTTGAGTACATGTATATTTTGCTCATCTATGGTGCATTCATATTTGTTTCAGGTGTGCAGACGATTGGGAATCATAGAAGTTGACTATTTTGGACTGCAATTTACCGGTAGCAAAGGTGAAAGCTTATGGCTAAATCTGAGAAATCGGATCTCCCAGCAGATGGATGGGCTAGCCCCTTACCGGCTTAAACTGAGAGTCAAGTTCTTTGTGGAGCCTCATCTCATCTTACAGGAGCAGACTAGGTAACCCAAACCCATCGCTGTCCAGTAGATTCTGACTAGGAAAAGTGACGCTAAAATAAACGAATGCCAAATACACCTTTCATTCCACTTAAACAACTCAGTGCCGCCTTACCCAGAGATGTTCACCAGCAAACTTGCTGCGTTACTTTCACATTTTCCCTGGCACGGCCCTTTCATTTGAGGTGAAGAGGGAACTGCATAGTTAGCTTGGGGAACAATTTCCAACTCTGTTTTTGATTTTTTTTTTTTTTTAAGCTTTATAAACTTAATGAAAGAACTAAGTTGAAAACTTTTAAATATTTGGAATCAGTGCCACAGTGCAAAACAAAACAAAAATCCACCCCCCCCCAAAAAAAAAAAAAACCTGACTTCCTGGTTGTAGGGAAATCTTCCTGGTAAGCCAGTAAATGCCTGATAGTAACCTCTGCCTCAGCAGTGTTACTATAGGTCATTTATAGACTGTTCTCTAGCAGGAAACAGTTCCTCTTTGGTTACTTCAACTTGGTCAACTTTTTCAGCCTAGTGTCAGATTACAGTGTGTAGCAATGAGCTGTCTGACTTCATGCAGAATTTTTTAGGTTTCTTGAAAATTCAATAAAAGAACTTGTAAATGCCGATGTAGCTGCATTCCAACTTGCAGATAAATTGTACAAGATCACTGGGTTTCAATTGTTGGGTTTCTCTCTTTGCATTCTGAAAAATGCCACCAGGAGTGGTAGACAACCAATGTTTGTGGTTTCCCTATTCAAACAGAAAAAATGTTTCCTTCCCAAGTCTGATTGTAATAACTTTTCTGCAAGATGAGCCAAACTAGGAAATTGGTGTTTCATATTTATTTCTGAAAAGCAAGAGCCTTAAATCATACTGTGGCATGTCAGAAAAGGAAAATGACTGCTTTTAAACTTGACAAACTGGGTCTGAGTGCTGTTTTTCCTAATCATTGGAAATTGGCCAGGCACATGAAAAATATGAGTGAAAACTCTTGAGTAACGATGAGTGAACAGTATCTTTTCAGAGTTTTTAACATGTTATTTTTGTTCATTTACCAAAATACTGATAGAAACATTTTTGAAGTTGACATCTGCTTTGCCTTGTTTATGGAACTTTAAAGAGTGAGGGAAATGTTTAATTTTGTTTTTGAAAGAAGCTGGTATATTCAATTTTTAGTGCTTCTGAAAATGTCTTGTGAAATAGTCAAGTGATTGCATGCTGAAAGATGTGTTAGCTATCTCTATTATTCAGAATAATTTTTATTTTATTTCAGTTAATTAAAGTTCATTTGTGGAAACCTCCACTTTGCACCAGATTGATAGATAACTTGCAGTTGAGTAGATCACACGCATACAAACACACACACAACTTAAAATCCAGTTACCTTTAGCCAGTTATGACTCATGGTGTCCCCATGTGTGTCAGAGCTGTTCGAACTGGGCTTTATAGGATTTTCTGTAATGGAATTTTCAGAAGTAGATCAATAGACCTTTCTTTTTTTTTTTTAAGGTTTTTATTGTGGATTGAGTGAAAGTTTTCAGGGCACATCATCGGTTTCATATTCAAACATTCATATACCTTGTTTCATTACATTGATTATAGTCCCCTCCACATACCATCAGTTAACAGAGTTTCTCTCTATCCTCTTTAGTTTTTTTTTGTTTTGTTTTCGGGGGGGGGGGCAATAATAGACCTTTCTTGTATAGTGCTTAAGTGGACTTGAACCTCCAACCTTTTGGTTAGCAGCTGAGTTCTCAACCACTGGCACTACATGAGGGAGGAGGGACTCTCTCACACACGCATACACACAGTATGTGTTATGCATATATGTATGTATATGTAGGAACCAACTTGATAACACAGAACAACAATACTATGTGTAAGCAGCCTCTGGGTGTTGTTAGTAGATAAGTCCTTAACTGCTCACCAAAGAGGCCTGGTGATATCGTCCATAGCTTTGGAAACCTTTGGAAGGGTAGGTAGCTCTACTCTGCAGTACCTGGGGTCGCACTGAATCAGAATCAGTGTCACTGGTTTGGTTTCTTGTTCTTTTGTTTATATGTGTATATTTGCGTGTATCTATGTATCTGTGTTAAACCTCACAACATATTGAAGAGTTCATTGTGTAGCCTTACTGATTTTGCAGTCATCTCGGAGCTTCAAGGTAACAAACTTATTTTTGATGACACAAATTTATTTCTCAAATCTGCAGAAGCTTGTAGGACCCAAGACTTTATGTAAATATTAATAATTGTTGCGTTGGGGGATAATGCGCTGGACTGCAAGGTCTCTTTGAACTGCAAAGTCGACCATTCAAATTCACCAGCTGTTCCTCAGAAACCCTATACAGGGTTGCTATGGGTAGGAACTGACTCGACTCGACGACACTTCACAACACTAGTTGTATTGAAATCCTAGAATGGCACTGTAGGATACACTGGCTAGTTAACCACAAGGTTAGTGGTTCAAATCCATCAGCTGCTCTTAGGAAACGCTATGCAGAATTGCTATGAGTCAGAACCGATTCACTTAACAGAACCACACTTAACAGAAATAATAATAATATAATGCATTTATGATTTTTCAGACTTTAATAGCGACTACTAGATGATCTTTAGGAGTCCTGGTACAAAGCACTTGACCACAAGGTCGGTTTGAAGCACAAGGTCAGCGGTTCAAACATATCAGCCTATACAGGGTCACTATGAGTTAGAACCAACTCAACAGCTCTAAACAACAAAAACATGATTTTTATCTTTGTTTTCCTGTGATTGCATTAGTTCAGGTTATCAAATCCATTTTATTCATTTGAGAAATGGAGACATTTTATGAATTAGAACTGGAATCAGGTTTTTCTATCTTGGTTTTGACTCTATTGAATCAGTGGACTTTGACTCTAGAAGAGTCATAGCTAATAGCACTCAACAAATGCCCGTAACCAGTTTGACCTGGTGATTTTCATGATCCTCTTTGAAATCATATTGAAAAGACAGTGTAGTCAAACATTTGGGTTGATTTTTAAAACACAGGTAAATTTTGAATGTTTGGGGGTTTGACTGAATTACAGAACTTACATATGTATGTACGTATGTGTGTACATATATATTTCAAGGTTGGTGGTTCAAGCTCACCAGTGGCTCCTCAGAAACCCTGTACAGGGTTGCTATGAGTCGGAACAGACTCCACGACACATAACAACAACAACAGGGTTTCCAGGCTGTAAATCTTTATGGGAGCAGAAAGCCTCATCTTTCTACTGCAGAACAGCTGGTAGTTTCGAACTGCTGACCTGAGGTTCGCAGCCCGATTCGTAACCACTATGCTACCAGAGCTTCATATATACATAGCCATAGGATAAGTATTCAACCTCAAGGTCAGTTCGAACTGCAAAGTCGGTGATCAGTAGTTCTAGCTCACCAGCCACTCCTTGGAAACCCTATACAAGGTCGCTGTGAGCCAGAACTGATTTGACAGCACTCAACAACAGCTATATATATATATATATATATACACACACACATACATACATACATTCATTTGTGGTTGCTAAATTGATGTGGAGTCGGTTCTGATTCATAGTGACCCTGTATAGGGTTTCCAAGGAGTGGTTAGCAATCCAGTGCTTATCCTGCAGTGCTATACAAGGACTTCATGTGTGTGTGTGTATACACATACACAGAATCCTGGTGTGGTCCTGTACTGCAAGATCACCAGGTGCTGGAAAGGAGAAAGATAAGGCTTTCTGCTCCCATAAAGATATATAGCCTCAGCAGACATGAAGACATGGAGAGAAAGAGCAGTTGAGGGACTCTGTGGACTCATAGAAATAGAAAGACTGTGTGCTGGCGGCCAGGAGGCAGGCTTTCAGAATGTGCCCTTTGGTGGTTTAAATGTTTATATATTCCAGAGTGCTTTAGTGTACATCAACCCCTCCCCCCAAAAAAACCCCCAAAAAACAAAAAACGGACTAGAAGCAAAAATACTGTTGAAATGGTGATGCACGGAGGAGATTGTTATCATTGAAACAAAATATAATAGCATGAGTGTAAAACCAATGTTCTCCCATGTAAACTATCACTCAATTCACAATTTAAAAAAAAAAAAAAAAAGGTACACCCTTGGAAGGTCTATGGGGTTGCTTTGAGTTGGAACCAACTCAATGGCAGTGAGTTTGGAGTTTTGGGGGCATATATAAAGTTCTGGTGTGGCACTGTAGGATCAGCACTGGACTACTAACCACAAAGTTGGCAGTTTAAACCCACTATCCACTGCTTGGAAACTGTATATAATAGTCACTATGAATCGGAACCAACTCTACGGCAATAAACAGGCACCTAACAGCAACAGCATATATGTGTGGTGTGGCACTGTGGGTACTGGATTGCAAAGTCAGTTTGAATGGCAAAGTCGGCAGTTCAAACTCACCAGCCACTCCTAGGAAACCCTAAACAGGGTTGCTATGGGTCGGAACTGACTAAGCAGCACATAACAACAACATATATATATATGTATGTGTATATGTGTGTGTATCTTTTGGTATGTGTGTATGTCTTTTGCCTTAATAACTAGACAATGTGTTGTATAATTTATAATTAGCTTTGGCAACTTTTAATTAGGATATCACAAGTTGTCTTGGGTCCAGTTTGCTTTGCAATTAATGCTGTCTTTATGTGCATGATCTTATATAACAAAAATATTTATCTTCCCTAATGTTAGGTTAAGGAGCTCTGATAGCATAGTGGTTACGAATCGGGCTGTGAACCACAAGGTCAGCAGTTCGAAACTACCAGCTGTTCTGTGGGAGAAAGATGAGACTTTGTGCTCCTGTAAAGATTTATAACCTCAGAAACCCTGTACAGGGTCGCTATGAGTCAGAACTGACTCCATGGCACATCATAACAACAACAACAACGTTAGGTTAGCAAAAGTCAGATGGTTGAGAAACTTTTTTGATGTTTAATTAATTTGGTAGGAAGCATTCATACTAACTACTGTGAATATAAAATAGTAGACCTCTTTATGTAGTAAGTAAGCTCAGTTTTGACAATCTAATTATGAGAGGTGATTCTTCCCCATCTCTAAGTTCTAAGGGTGTAGTTAGTACACTGGAAGTATCTGGACAGTTTATTAACTGGTGCTGAAATATCCTAGTAGAGATGTCATCTATGGTCCACTAAGCTACTTGTTAATAGTGTGTCAGCCTCACCGAGGGCAGTTAATATAGTAGTTCTCATTAGATTAGGAAGGCCACTGTGAAAATGAGGGGTGGAGTGGCCTGTTTGTGACGGTGGAACACTGAAGAAGTTCTATATTTTAGGTGCAGCTCTGCCACCAACTAGCACTTTATAGACTTCAAAGACTGAGCCCAGCTCTTCATCTAAATTGAAATCCCAGGAAGAGATTGTCTCTTAAATCCCTTCTAGGGATAACATTTTTCCCTTTACTTCTGCTTCTTTCTCCCTGTTATTTTCCTTAGTGTTTTCCTAAGTATGAGGTTTCAGGGTAGGGCAGACAGTTCGCACTCTTAACTATTACTAAGCTAAAGTTGGTAGTTTGAACCTACCCATAAGCACCACGGAAGAAAGAAAGGGCTGGCCATTTGCTTCTGTAAAGTTTACAGCAAAGAAAACCCTGTGGAGCAGTTGTATTCTGTAACGTATGGGGTTGCCATGAGTTGGAATCTACTAAAAAGCAACAGGTTTTTGTTTTGTTTGGGGTTTTCCTAAGTACATTTCTCTTTGAAAACAAAAAAACCATCTCCGGTATCTACTTAGATCAGTAGATAGCATTATTCTGGTTTCTGAATTGAGTCCGATTTTAGTTTGAGCTTATCTACCCAGATTGTTACATTTATTCATGAATTGAGAGGAAGGACCATCCTCAAAAGTAAAAACTGTCTTGTTTAGAGTTCAGAGATAGAAATGGCAGGTATTTTCAGGTGTTTGCTAGGCTATCGATGAAAACTAATACAACTTAGAAGTAGATCTGAAGTCATAATGACCTTTGAAGTCTGCACCTTTCAGAAGGTCTCTGTTATTCATTAAGACCAGATTTTGTCAGCATTTTCAGAGCCAGAGAACAGAGAAGTGTATTCTTTTCCTAAAGAGTGTTAATCACAGCGTTTGCTGCCCATAGAATCCTTTTACAGTTCTTCCTACTTTGCTACATTTTAGCAGAGCTGGGTGAGTTTGGTAAGGACAGCCCTGCTAAGCTGAGACTCATGAGTATCTGAATTTTCTTTTCCAGATAATTCGTCTAGAACAAGGGCTCATGAGTACTGAATTAATGTTCACAGGAAAATACAGGCAGCATCCAGGGTCTTAACATGTTATTTAGGATGACTCTTAATTTGCCCTTTGTTGTTGGGCAAATTCAGAGTTATCCTGCATTGTTGATATTAAGTGTCATCAACTTGGTTCCGACTCATAGAGATCCTGTATAGGGTTTCCAGGGAGTGGCTGGTGAGCTTGAACTGCCAACGTTTTAGTTCAAACAACCTTGCAATCCAATGCATTAACCCATAGCACCACACCAGAAAACCTAACTTGCCCTTTAATCTTAAATTAATTTGCCCTCATTTTGAAAAGAGAGAACTGATCTCTACTCCCAACAAATTCGTTATCACAGTCACGTTCGTTTGCTTGTTGTTGTTGTTGTTAAGTGCCATCGAGTCGGGTCCGACCCATAGCGACCCTGTACAGGGTTTCCGAGGGTGTAAATCTTTACGGGAGTAGAAAGCCTCATCTTTCTCCCGTGGAGCAGCTGGTAGTTTCGAACCGCTGACCTTAAGGTTCGCAGCCCGATTCGTAACCACTACGCTACCATGCAGTTTTTATATAATTGAAAAGGCTTTGAGCCTTTTCTTGCTTCAAATTCACTGCCATTGAGTTATTTCTGACTCTTATTGACCCTGTAGGGTGGAGTACAACTGCCCCCTAGGGCATCTGAGATTATCAGTCTTTATGGGTGCAGTCTCATTCTTCTGGAGGAGCGGCTGGTGGGTTTAAATGGCCCATCTTGTGGTCAGCAGCCCAGTGCTTAGCCCACTGTGCCTCCAAAACTCCTTTTCTTACTCTAAAGAAAGGCTGAATAAGAACTTTGCACCTGTCCTGACTTACCTACAAAGTAAAGACATGGATAGGAATGGATCTCATTCATACCCCAGGGACAAGGCTGTACTATAATGCTTACCCCAGGGACAAGGCTGTACTATAATGCTCAACATTGGATTCCTAGGAAATTCATCTAGAGTTCCATAGTGCATTTGCCTTGCTCCAGATAAGTCCTTCAGATCTCAGCTAAGTTAACACTCCCCCAAAAGCCTTCTCCAGCCCTGCTCAGGAAACTATAAACTCTGACAAGACGAATTGTACAAGGGGCTTCAAAAAGCTTGTGGAAAAATGGGATTAAAAGACGAAAGACTTTTTCCTTGAACTTTCTGAAGCCCTTTCGTATCTTTTCTTCATAGCATTTAATGAGTTTATAATGCTTGTCTGCCTATTATTGTCAGTCACTCTGATAATCTATACATTCTGCTCACCAGGGAGCTAATCAGCAGAGTCTAGCAAGTACCTGATACATAGATAATTGTTGAATTGCTGAAAGCGTAGCTAATGAGTGAACAATTTGGAAATAAATAAAATGGGGTTAACTGATACTTATGGCAGTAGAAGTTGCTCAGAATATTGAAATGTTTTTGCCTCTGTAAACTGTAAAGCTGAGGCTGTCTAACAGGGACCTCACTGTAAGTGTTGTGTAGTGACTGTCTTCTGTTTGGAATTTATTATCTGGTTTGGCATTCTTTCTTTCCTTTCTCCCCTCCCTAAGACCTTTTGCTTACTGTGGCTTTTCTTATCAACACTGAGCTACCCCTGCCTGGATCTTTTGTAAAGTTGAGATAGTTTTCAGACCACAGCAGCACTTGATCTGACTTCATCCAGTTTGTAGGTGGGAGCCACCACCCGTTAGCTTTCTCTGCTGCTAACTGAAGGTTGGTGATTGGGTGCGCCCTGAGATGCCTCGAGATGAAAATGCTGTGCTGCACAGTTCTGCTCCTACACTTATGGCATCACTGAGAATCGAGACCGACAACTAGTTTTAAATACCTGTTAAAGTCAGTTTTTCCACAAAAATCACTCACTAAGACCACTGTCATCAAGTCGATGCTGACTCACAGGGACCCTGTGTAGGGTTTCCAAGGCTATAAATCCTTAAGGACGCAAACAACCTCATTTTTCTCCTGAAGAGTAGCTGGTGGGTTTGAACTGTTGATCTTGTGGTTAACAGTCTAGTGCTCATCCTACAACACCACCAGGGCCCAGAGGTGTGAAAATCAAGGATAGGTTGCATTGTTGAAATCCACAGAGCAAATGCCACATGCAAACTGCTGGCAGATGTTGTATGGTAATCTTAAACTCATTCCAAGCTGTGTAAAATTGATGGAGCCTGTCAGTTGTGTCCAGAGGCATCAGGAACTTTCTCAGCATAAGCCAAGCTTGCTTACATAATTTACCTTTGTAAGAAGTGGTGGTGGTGGTGTTTGGTTCCGTAGAGTCAGTTCCGGCTCATAGCGACCCTGCATAGGATTTCCGAGGAGCGGCTGGTGTGTTTGAACTGCTAGTCTTACAGTTCAAACCAACATTGCAGTCAAGTGCTTATCCTATAGTTCCAGAGGGTTGGTAAATTCTGTAGGGTGATGCATAAGGATTTACTTATTCTAAGCCAAACCTGTTGCCTTCTAATCAGTTCCTACTCATTGCAATCCTATAGGACAGTAGAAATGTCCCATAGGGTTTCCAAGGCTGTAAATCCTTACAGAAGCAGACTGCCACATCTTTCTTCTACAGAGACCTTTTGTGATTAACCACTATGCCATTAGGGCTTCTTATGTATTCTAAAGGTACCATTGATGTCCTTCATGTCAATTCTATGTTTAAGAGTGGAATGACGCATTTTTCTTTCTTTTTTGCATGCCCAGACACGAAACGTGTTGTTAAGTGCCATCAAGTTGGTTCTGACTTGTGATGGTAGTTTGCCATGGAGTCAGCAACCCTGCATAGGGTTTTCCAAGGCTGTAAATCTTTATGGGAGCAGAAAGCCTCATCTTTCTTCCACGGAACACCTAGTAGTTTCAAACAGCTAACCTTGAGGTTAGCAGCCCAACTCATAACCACTACACTACCAGAGCTCCTTTCTGACATTTGTTGTTGTTAAGTGCTGTCGAGTCAGTTCTGACCCATAGCGACACTATAGTTTCCAAGGAGCAACTGGTGAGCTGGAACCACCAACCTAGCAGTTCAAATGGCTTTGCAGTCTGGCACATTAGCCCACAGCACCACATTATAGTGACCTTTTATAGGGTTTCTGAGGAGCGACTGAGTTTGAACCTCCAACCTTGTGGTTCAAACCGACCTTGGGATGTAGTGCTTATCCTACAGTGCCAGACCAGGACTCCAAACACAAAATGTTGTCTGTTACTAAGTACCACTGAGTCCTTGGAGAAGGATATCATGTTTGATAAGGTGGAAGGTCAAAGAAAAAGAGGAAGACCCCCAGTGAGATGGATTGGCAAAGTGGCAGCATCAGTGGGCTCAAGTGTGGCAACAATTGTGAGGTTGACCCAGGACCGGGCAGTTGTTCGTTCTGTTGTGCATAGGGTTACTATGAGTTAGTACCAACTCGATGGCACCTAACAACAACAATATATGTTACGTTTTTCAGGATACAGTTTCTCCTGTGACTGCCTAATTTCTAGATGTCTTTTGATGAATTGTTGTTAAGTGTTATGGTTCCAACCATAGAGTTTCCAAGAAGGAGTTGGTGGGTTTGAACCTCTGGCCTTGCAGTTAGCAGTCCAGTGCTGATCATCCAGGGCCACACCAGCACTCCTGTGTTCAGTAGACATTTTTGGTGAAGTCTTGTTTATCCATTTTTCTTTCCTTGTTATTGCTATGTCCTGAGAAATTTTTGTCTACCCCCAAGTTAAGAAGGTATTTTTTTCTCTAGTTAGTTCTAAAAAAGTTACTTACAGCTTTTACATTTCGGTCTATGATCCATCTTAAACTGACTTTTGTCTCACTAGAATTTAAAATACAAACCAAAAATTTTCTGTAGCAATTCTGTTTTGACATGATAGTTTCTAAATATAAGTTGGCAGAGTTTAGACAGCGTGTGTCCTGATAATCTCAGTAGGAGTCTAAGTCTGTGAGGGACTGACTAGCCATCAGCCCGTCATGTCCTTAGAGGAAAAGTACACTCCCGTTACTGGTAACTGAGTTTTTTTTTTTAATATCTTCCTAGCCATGTTACAAGTGATTTAGGTTAGTTATTTAAATTTCAGGAGCCCCCCCTGGGTGTTGTAAACAGTTAACAAGCTCTGCTGCTAACTGAAGATTGGCCATTTAATTCCACCCACAGGCATCTTGATGATCTACTTTAGAAAAATCAGCCACTGAAAAGCTCCTGAAACACAGTTCTACTCTGACATACATAGGGTCTCCACGAGTCAGACTCTATTCCATGCTTCTTCTTGTTAGGTGCCGTCAAGTCAGTGTCTATTCATAGGGTTTCCAGGGAGCAGCTGTGGCAGGTTTGAACCACACCACCTTGCTGTTCAAATTGACCTTGCAGTGCAGTGATTATCATACAGCGCCACACCAGGTCTCCATGGTGTACCTAGTTTATTTAAATTTTGAGCTTGATAGTGAATCTGGAGAGAATTACTTTACATATGTGTTACCAAAGGCTTCAAAATGACACGAGGAGGAAGATCACTGGAGGGCAGTAACTGAGGCTAACAACCTTGGTGAGCAAATGGGCAGCTCTGAACTGGAATGCAAAAAAGGTTCTTGCTTTGACTGTTAAATGCTGTCTTTACGAGACAAATGACTGCTCACAGAAGAATTCTCTGATTAAATGATCTGTATTCCTTAAAAGACAGAAAAGAGAATTTTTTAAATAAAGGAAATTTAAAGAACTTTGAAATAAATTACTAAGAATATGTACTTCCTTATGAAAGTTAAAGTTTGACTATCCTTATATTCATCCCAATTGTTTGGGTTAATGCGCTGGACTGCAAAATCAGTTTGATCTGCAAGGTCAGCAGTTCAAGCTCACCAGCTGCTCTTTGGGAACCTATACAGGGTCTATAAGGCAGAAGTGACTTGATGGCACTTAACAACAGCAACAACAATGCTACAATAATATGAAATGAAGTTGTATCCAAGATGCAAAGACCAAAATGTTTTACTTTGACTCCCAAATGTAGTCCATATTGAAACTATCCATTATCTTAGTAACTGGATAAGCGTTAAAGATGACACATAAATTTCCAAGGTGTAGCCAGAAGAATGTTTAGAAACTGCAGTTTGAGTCATGTCTGTAGTTTATATTCATAGGCATTTGCTTAAAAGTTTTTTCTTTATTTTTTTCAGGCTTTCTTTCTGTTTGTGATTCTAGCATATCGCCAATACTGTATTAGAAACGCGGTCCACTTTTTATCTGTAGTATGAAAGAGTTTGCTGGAGATAACTTCTTTGAGGACATTGATTTGTTTTGATGTGATTAGTAACTTTTTGCCCACTTTACAAAAACAGATGGGGGTGGGCTGGGGCAGGGGTGGGGATCCACCACACCAGTCAGTTACAGACCAGATGGTGAGAGAGAGAAATAACAGAGGAAAATACCTGATTCCAAGTCATCCCTAACTAGTGAGCCCTCCCTGGAGTCCTTGCTGGAAATTTGTCTCCAAACTCTACCATCACCTTCTTGGAAAGGACGCGTTAAACAGGATCTACTATGTGGCACTGTAGGAGGCTGCTAACTGTAATGTAAGGCCAGTAGTTCAAACCCACCAGCCATGCTTCGGAAATCCTATACAGGGTCCTGTGGGTCAGAACTGACTCGATGGCACTTAATAACAATTGGTTGCTCTCAGCAATGAGCAGCGTCTGCCATCCCTGCTCTTACGTCCTTCTCTCCTCTGAAGTATCAAGCACATCACTCAAAAGCTTGTTAGTGGCCGGAGTTATTTTGGTAGGAGCTTTTCAAAACTTCACTTCAAAAGGCTATGTTGTTAGTTGCCATCAAGTGGATTTCCACCAGGTGGTGTCAGTTCCACCAGGTGGTGTCAGTTCCACCAGGTGGTGTCAGTTCCACCAGGTGGTGTCAGTTCCACCTGGTGGTGTCAGTTCCACCAGGTGACAACCCCATGTGTTGCAGAGC
Source organism: Chrysochloris asiatica (assembly GCF_000296735.1). Lineage (NCBI taxonomy): Eukaryota > Metazoa > Chordata > Mammalia > Afrosoricida > Chrysochloridae > Chrysochloris > Chrysochloris asiatica. The sequence continues at coordinate 20,559 of NW_006408578.1, read as the reverse complement.
AGACAAGTTCCTTAGGATTTTCATGCTGGCTGTGATCTTCCAGGGCAACTCTGGGTGCACCAATAGTTTATGTCACACAGCTGCCTCAGAAGACTAAGTTTCTTCAAAAAAAGAATGGGTCAGACATACTCACCCTCTAACCGCTTTAATCTCAGCATAGAGTTTGGTACAGAGGTGCTTGTTGTTAAGTGCCATCTAGTCGACCCCAGCCCACAACGATCCTGTTGATGATTTCTGAGGCTGTAAATCTCTATGGAGGTAGAAAGCCTGATTTTTCTCCTAAAGAGGGACTGGTGAACTAGAACCACCTGCCTTGTGGTTCTCAGTCCATTGCTTATCCTGCAGAGCCACTGCATGCATACACAGCAATTATGTATTGAGTTCAAATGAAAAGATTGCTTTAGAACCTTGAAGTTGCAAAACGCACCAGAGGCCCTGTCGTGTCAGAACATTTATGTGAACAGTAAGGGAGGAGGCTTTCTCTTGCTCACAGGGAACTGTTGGCGGCCCACCCCAGAATGTGGAGTTTTGTAGAAAAGGCCACTTGTCCCTCCCTCTTCTTCCCCTCACCCCCCTTTTAAAATTCTTACACTTCATGGGAGACAGGGTCAGCATGGCTCTCCGGCTGCTGCCGACCACCTGTTTACATTTTGTTACTGCTTCTTTGTCTTTAATTTTTGACAGCTGTCTCTCCAGAAGCGTGCAGGAGTAGATCGTTTGGAAAGAGAGCGGATCAATGAAAACTCCTTTTGCCAGCTCTGGTGGTGTTGTCAGGTTCCCTGGGGTTGATTTTCGCCTCATAGAAACCTCATATGACAAGCAGAACGGGGCCCATATGATTTTCTAGGTTGTTAATCTTTACACGAGAGAGGAGTCCTGGTAATGCCATGCTAAAGCACTCAGCTACTAAAGCAAACAGCCGACTGTAGGAACACACCAGGAGTTCCTCAGGGGAAAAGACTTGGCGAACTACTCCAGTTATGATGGTAGCTTCGGAAGCCCTATGGGGCAGTTCTGCTATGTCCTGCCTGGTTGTTATGAGATGAATTCAACTTCACAGCCCAGAGCAACAGCAGCCTTTATGGAAGCAGATCACCAGGTCTTTTTCTTATTCAGTCTCTGGGTGGGTTCGAACCATCAATCTCTTGGAATAGTAGCCAAATACTTGATCATTGCACCACCAGGCCTCCTTTTTGATAGATTGGTATGGCGTTGTAGGATCAGCACTAGATTGTGAACCACAGGATCGGCAGTTCAAACCCACCAGCTGCTCCACAGAAACCTAATATAGGGGCGCTATGAGTCGGAACTGACTCAATGGCACTTAACAACGTCAGCAACATGTTTATAATAAAGCAGGAGCTGGTGTCTAACTTAATACTTGGGAAATAAGTTAAAAGATCTCTTGCAAAAACAGTAACTGAACTGAGGAAACTTTGTGGCAATATCCTTAAAATCACTCCTCACAGAACTTCTCTAAGAATACTCGAGGGATTTCAGAAAGTTCGTGGAAAAATGTAATGAAAAGAATAATGGGTGTTGCTGGCAGCCAGGAGACAGGCTTGCAGAACGTGCCCTTTGGTTGATTGTTTAAATGATTATACGTTCCTGAATGTTTGTGTGTACATTCAGAAGAAAAAAACAACAACAAAAGGAATAAAAGCAAATAGTGTTGAGTGATGATGCATGGAGGGGATTGTAATCGTTGCAATGAAATGAAATACGATAGGAGGATGAGTTCTCCCATGTAAACTATCACTCAATTCACAATGAAAACTTTAAAAAGAAAGAAAAGATCATGGAATTTTCCTAGAACTTTTTGAAGCCCCCTCTGATAACAGGTTCCCTGGTTGAATGTAGAAGCCAGTGTACAAGAGCAAAGATGAAGTGTACCAAAATGGTGGTGGAAAATGCTTTTCTTAGGTTGGAACACCGAAGTTTTGTGAGAATCTAGACCTCAGTCCTCAGATAGCTATTTTAAAACACATTACTTCTGTGATTATATCTTTGCCCCAGTGGGGGCCTCTTCTGGGTTTAGCAGTATGTCAGAAATACTTTAAAGACTAGCAGATGTTTGGGTTAATAAAAACCATGCTTATCTTCTTCCAGTGCTGTTCTGCATACTTACTGAAATTTCAATTTAGGGGTTTTGAATAAAGGGGGAAAAGTGTCAGTGTTTGGCAGTTTTAAATATCCCTTTTGCATTATCAGAAGGCAGAGCACATTGAAGGTAAACAAACATTTCTTAAAGGAAGATGAATGGATCTTGTCCACCTGATGGTTTGAGATTCTCACTATAACCCCTCATTGAATTTCCAGTGTCATTGTCTCCCACGTCCCCTGTCTTGCCTTTCTTGTGTAAGTCCTATACCTGGAATGCTAGACCCAAGACAGTGAAAGCAGTATTGGGGTCTGGAATAGGGCTGCTGGATTTGAAGTGGGGAACTGAACTCATGTATTGTTGGCGTTTCAGAGAGCTGCCCATGATTGTAATTCATTTATTAATGGAAGAGATATTGGGACATGTCAGCATGTTTCAGAGGCCTTGACAGCTCACCAAGAGAAGTTATGCATTCACTGTTACCGGAGACCAATGGCATAATCCAGACCAGTCTGTCTCCTCTGGTCTTCGGCAATATAGGTTGACAGGAAACAATGTTCGATTATTTCCTAAAATTTCCAAGTGGGATACTTTTAGTAGATGTAGATTCTAGTTCTATACCAGAGGGCCTCAAAAAGTTCAGGGTAAAATGGAGTTAAAAGGCAATGGAGGTTTTCCAAAAACTTTTTGAATCTAGAATTAGAACAGGCAAAAACTGACTAAAAGTGAGATTGGCATCTATAAACTAATCACTTACCATGAGCTCTTTTGCCTGAATTATAGAGCTCTCTGCTCTTTGGGCACTTTAAGATTGGTCTCTGAAGTTAATATATGAGCAACTAACTAACAGATGTTGGAGCCCTGGTGTGGCACTGTAGGTTAATGCGCTGGGATTGCAAAGTTGGTTTGAAGCACAAAGTAGGTGGTTCAAGCTCACCAGCCGCTCCTCGGAAATCCTATACAGGGTCTCTATGGGTCAAAACCAACTCAAAGACACTTAACAACAACAACAACTAACAGATGTTAAAGCAGATCAAATGCTAGACCATTTGTTGAGTCAACAACGACTCGTGTGTGTCTGTACCACTGGGCTTTCAGTGGCTGTCTTTCCTCAAGTAGACTACGAGGTCTTTCTTCCAAGGCACCTCTAAGTGGACTCAGACTTCTAACCATCTGGTTAACAGTCAAATGTGCTAACCACTTGTACCACCTGGGGACTCCTGTCAAAAAAAAACCCAAAGCCCACTGCCATCGGGCCAGCTTCAACTCATAGTAACCCTGTATGGGTTTCCAAGGCAGTATATAGGAATAAATCATTGGCATGTGATAGAAATGGAAGGGTTGTCTCCCCAAAAGTCAGGGGGTCCAAGTGCAAGGGGGGAAACAAACAGCCTTTACGACAGAGGGAGGAACAAGACCAGCCAGTCACCGAAAAAGGAAAAGGCTTGGTTTTTTCCAGGAAGACGAGTATTTTCCTGGGGCTTTGTGGTTGGAAGGAATTGCAAAGGAGGAGGCTGACTGGACAGCTGGGTCCCCAGTGTAGAGACTCTTGGGTTTCATGTTAACAACGTGTGGAGATCCCTTGAAGGACTCTGGAGCAGAGATATGACAAGTTTATGCTAGAAGCAGGCAGCATGGAAGGAAGAGGAGCGTGAGTCTAGATGAAGAATGATCCATTCAGAAGCTACTGTCAGTTCTCTGACAATAAGAGCTGCAAGGAGAACAGAGGAGGTAAAAATGGAAAGGATGGATATGAATCTATAATCTTCAGAGACAGAATGTAGGATGAAGGCGGCAGTAGGATGAAGAGTCAGAAGTGAATCTATGAGCGAGAAAAGGAGAGAACTTATAAAAAAACAAAAAAAGTGAAACTGTGTTTTCCACTAAGAGAAAAGGGGATTTGGGAAGGAAGACCATGCGTTTGGTTTGGAATGAGGCAGCCAAGGAGCATCCGGGTGGAGACCTGTATAGACTTTGGGCTTTTGAAAGTGATTCTTAGGAGAAGAGTTGAGGCTGAGACTGGAGAGTTGGGGGCTATTGGAATAAAGATGAAGATCTTGTCTTTATTTTATTTTTAATGGAATTCCTTGAGATGATTTCCAAATCCACATGAAGATAAAGGGTTTTTGTTTTGTTTTGTTTTTCTGACTAAGATCATTTCTTTTGAAAAATCAATAATGCCAAAACTTGTAATTATTGTCCAATTTATAAGTTGAATTTTACTGAGCATGGCTTAATTAGATTTCTTTTGTTTGAATTAAGATTATATGAGTAAATACATTCCATTTGTCATGTGTGACTCAGGTACTGAAATGCACAGTTTTTATTCAAGAGACTTAGTTTGTCTTCATTCTTGTGCTTTAAAAAGGTTCTCCAGTATTAGATATTTTTAGGGTCATATTTTAAATTGCCCAGTTTTCTCTATTTAAAAGTGAGTGCATCGAGCTTGAGATCAAATGTTGGCCACTCCCCGTTCTAACTTCCTCCTCATGTTACGTTGTGTTACAGGCACATCTTTTTCTTGCACATAAAGGAGGCCCTCTTGGCGGGGCACCTCCAGTGTTCCCCAGAGCAGGCCGTGGAGCTCAACGCCCTCCTGGCCCAGACCAAGTTTGGAGACTATAACCAGAACACTGCCAAGTACAACTACGAAGAGCTGTGTGCCAAGGAGCTCTCCAGCGCTGCCCTGAACAGGTGAGGCTGCGTTTAGGACTAGTGTGGATGGTCTTGGATCTCAAAAGTTTACAAGCACTTCCAGAAGGAAAGGAATCTCTGATGTAGACAGATAATGTGTGAGATCTAAATTGGGCCACTGCCCAGTTTTACCTATTCAAAAGCTTCTTCAGTTTTTTATTTCAAGATACTTGGACATGCAAGATGTAATGCACACAAAATAAACGTCCTTATATGAAATGCTATATAGCCACAATTTTGCACAAAATCAAACAGCTCTGAACTTTTAAGAAGGCAGAGCTCCTAAAGCCTATCATGTATTTTGGTGTGTTTCCTTCATACCAGTAAGATGTAAACCAAGAAGGTTAACAGAGGTGTGTTAGCTAACTATTCCTGCTTAACAGATTACCCGAAAGCTTAAAGGCTTAACACAACAGACATTATCTCTCAGCTCTGTGGGTCAGGAATTTGGATAGAGTTTAACTGGGCCATCTGGCTCAAGATCTTTCATGAGGCTGCAGCCAGGCTGTTAATGAACTTCCATCTCATCTGAGGCTCAACGAAGGAGGAGGGATCTGCTTTCCGGTTCATTCAAGTGGTCTGCTGACAGGCCTCATTCCCTCATCATGGGGGCCTCTCCACAGGGCTGCTTTTAGACACGGAAGCTGGCTTCCCCAGGGCAGACGGTCCAAGTCAGAGCAAGAGAAATCACCCAAGACGCAAGTCCCATTCTTTTCATAACCTAGTCTCAGAAATGGCAACTCATCACTTCTGCTATATTCTGTTCATGAGAAGCCAGTCAGTAAGTCTAGCCGTGCTCAAGGGAAGGGGATACACCTATCCCCCACATACCGACTATTTCGTTATCCAGCATTTCACATCTATGACAACAGTAAAATATCAACTGTCCAACTGACTACTTTGTGCGTTCGCTTGCGATGGTTGTCTGGCAGTGGAAGATGCTGAGATGTGAAGCAAGAGTACCTGGCTATGATGGTTAAGGTTATGTGTCAGCTTGGCTGGGTCATGGTTCCCAATGGTTGGCTAGTTATATGATGATGTAATCTGGTGGTTATGTAAGGATCTAATTTCACAATTAATGTAATGATATACTCATTCTCCATGGTGTGATTTCATATCTTTATTTTTGCATAACACCAGTTTTTATTATAATATTTGTTTATAGCTGTAAAACATGCAGGATTCATTTTGTTATCTGTTGTGATGGACAGCCTCTAGTATGGTCCTCAGTGACCCTGCCTCCGGATGGTCATGCCCTTGGGTGTGCCCACCTCCTCATTTAGAGACATGGCTAGGTTCCAAAGACCAAGTCATTATGTGAAAACTGATATTATGTGAAAACAGAAGATGACCACATCAGAACACAAATTAGTGTTGCACTGTAGGATCAGCACTGGACTGTGAACCACAAGGTCAGCAGTTCAGACCCACCAGTTGACCTTTGGAAGCCTTCTAGAGGGCCTCTATGAGTTAACAACAACACCTTTGCATAACTGTGAAACCACTAAGAATTGTGGCCCAGCCAGGCTGACACATAGCCTTCCCATTACATCTGGTGCTGCCCACTTCTTGCACCTTGGCATTCATTACAGTCAGACATAGTTTTTTAAAGTGCAAAACAGTCAGATAGTAGAGGTGGTGGTGTTTTTTAACTATTGTCATGAATGTGAAATCTTAGAGAAGGAGATAGTCAATGAGTGAAGAGTAGGTTAAACAGCTTTTAAATATTTGTGATTCGTAGGTGTCAGTGTCCATATAAAATTTGCTGAAGAAATCAGGTGCTATTTTTCTGAAACCATACAGGTTTTTCTGAAACAACTTTACAAGCTAATCTCTATGTCACGCTCTGCCTTTTTGGTGCCCTGCAGCATCATTGCAAAGCATAAGGAGTTGGAAGGGACCAGTCAGGCTTCCGCGGAATACCAGGTATTACAGATTGTGTCGGCCATGGAGAACTACGGCATAGAGTGGCATTCTGTGAGAGACAGCGAGGGACAGAGACTCCTCATCGGGGTCGGACCAGAAGGAATCTCCATCTGCAAGGACGACTTTAGCCCAATTAATAGGTAACCCATGCCTTCACTTTAAAAAAAATAAAAAATTTAAGTTCTCTCATATATACAGAGGCTTCAGAAGGTTCATGGGAAAATTCCATGATTCTTACATTCCATTTTTCCACAAACTTTGTAGCTCTGATCATGAAAAGAGCCTCTGGAGGGGGATTTACTAGACAAGTTATCCCTCAGGAAAAGCAAGTTTCACTTTTGTATGTACATGAAGTTTTGCAGGCCTTGATAACCATTTATTTTTTTAAAATGCTAACTCAGACTGGATTGATAAGGCAGTTAATATATTTCAAATAAGTCATTCAATGCTGCTGAAAACTCATTTTCACCTATACACTCACACACCGCACAAAACACATCTCTTTCCACTTAAGCATAGCCGTTTTCAGTCTGTGTTTATACTCTGAGGAGACCCTGGGTATGGTACAAACGGTTAACTGAAAGGTTGATGGTTCAAGTCCACTGAGAGGCACCTTGGAAGAAAGGCCAGGCAGTCTACTGCCAAAAACCCAGCCGCTGAAATCCAGTGGTGCACAGTTCTACTATGACAGGTCGCACATAGGATTGACTTAGCAGCACATGGTAGTAGCTACATTGTAAGTCCCAAAGTGACTGTTCTTACTGTTGGTCCCTATGCAAACAGCCAAAAACAACACTCCCAACTCAGACAAATCCCTCCTTTGGACTCACTTACTCTCTCTATCCGTCTTTTAGGATCGCGTATCCTGTGGTGCAGATGGCCACCCAATCAGGAAAGAATGTGTACCTGACGGTCACCAAAGAGTCTGGAAACAGTATTGTGCTCTTGTTTAAAATGATTAGCACCAGGGCAGCCAGTGGCCTCTACCGAGCTGTCACAGAAACACATGCCTTCTACAGGTACGGGCCCCTGCCGACATTCTGCCTCAAGCCCAACAGTCCAGAAACAGTTCATATCTTCTCTTGTAGCCAATGCCCAGGAGTCTTCCAGGGAATTTAAGAACTCGGCTGCTGTTGGGTGTTTGGTTCAGCAGTGGCATATTCTTACCAATGCTGGCCTATTCCCACAGAAAGTGCATGTATATGAGCCACCCAGAGGGTCGCTGTGATTGCCTCCTCCCTTAGTCCCTTATACTACCTTCCCGGCCTGGGGGGCCTGTTCTGCTGCTGTTTTTTGCCCTTTTCCAGCAGAAGGTCGAGGTTTGGCTCGCTCTCCTCTGTGAGAGTGACCTTCCTGAAGCGCCTAACTGTGTAGTCAAGAGTTTTTCTTAATAGTATCTCTACTCTGGATTCTGGCAGCGGGGGAGCCCTTTGAAGTCGAGTTGTGATTAGACTCAAATATTTGGAGAAATGAAAGATCAGAAATTTAATTGGTAGGCAACCTTAAACGGTTTTTATTTTTAAATCGACACACTTTGTGGAGCAGAACGGAACACATGTCGAAATATTTAAGATAAAAAAGACTAGACTTCAAAGAGAACTTTCCTTTGGGCTGTAGCTCGTATCTGTGGAGTGGGGAGGTGCCCTTTCACTGTGGCTTTATGGGAGGTATGTTGGAAACACTTGAGAACCATCACAGGTAGAATCAGTGAAACCTTTCACACACACAAAATTGGTAAGTCCCTTTCAAGTCCATAGACTGGAATATCAAATGTCCGCTGCATGAATATTGTTACCACTGAAGTTCTAATGCAGGAAATGGCTGGGCTTTTGCGCACTGACTCAGATGTCCCTTCTCTCCCCACAGGTGCGACACAGTGACCAGTGCGGTCATGATGCAGTATAGCCGAGACCTCAAGGGCCACCTGGCATCGTTGTTTCTGAATGAAAATATCAACCTTGGCAAGAAGTATGTCTTTGATATCAAAAGAACATCCAAGGAGGTCTATGACCATGCCCGGCGGGCTCTTTATAATGCCGGCGTTGTGGACCTGGTGTCCAGGAGCGACCACAGCCCCCCAGGCTCCCCGCTGAAGTCCTCAGAAAGCAACATGAACTGCAGCAGCTGCGAGGGCCTCAGCTGTCAGCAGACACGCGCCCTGCAGGAGAAACTGCGCAAGCTAAAGGAGGCCATGCTGTGTATGGCGTGCTGCGAAGAGGAGATCAACTCCACCTTCTGCCCCTGCGGCCACACTGTGTGCTGTAAGAGCTGTGCTGCCCAGCTACAGGTGAGCAGAGCCCCTCACTCACGCAGGTCATACTTGAAGGTCACCTGTATCGCATGCTCAGACACAAACGAGAGCTCCCATCCTTATATGACAAGGCTCTTTTTTTATCCCTTGTCTTTAAAAGATAACACGCCCTTGGGAACATTTTAGATTAGCCTACTAATTTCAACTGCAGGATTACTTTAAATCAGACTTGTTTCAAGATCTGGAAAAGCACAAGACAGATAAGGAAACCAAGTAACACTTAATGGCTGGATCAAGGTCCAGAGTCCAGCCCTCCTGAGGCTCCTGATCAAGGAAGTCCTCTCCCAGTTCATGTTGCGGCCCATGTTCTGCCACTTTGAAGGATGGTCTTTATTAATAACTTAAAATATTTGAGAAAGAGTACTTAGATTTCGAGGCTGTAGTCTAGGAGACCTGATAGCGTAGTGGACATTTTGGACCGCTAACTGCAAAGTCAGCAGTTTGAGTCCACCAGGTGCTCTGAGGGAGAAAGCCGAGGCTTTCTGATCCCATAAAGACTGACAGTCTCAGAAACAATACACAGAAACTCTGTGAGTTAGAACCAATTCCAGAGCACACCACCACCACTAATTAGTTAACTCTCGGTTAACTCTGAAGATAAGTTACTGATTTGTTTTCTTATTGCATATACCTTTAGATGCCTCTTGAATTGGCAGGTCGAACTAATTTTATTGTTAATGTACATACAAAAATAAAATATAAGAAAAGCTACTCATCTATAGTAGTTTTCCTTTTCTTGTATGTTACATTTTCTTTTACAGTCATTTTTTCAGTTTGTCTTCATCTCTCAGAAGTGTTTGCTAAATGCCATTATGGTTTTATCAAAACAAGCTCTAAATGACATCTAGTCTTTGGAAGCTACTATCTTCAGAACTGTATTCTCAGGCTCTACCATGAAGTCCTGATGTGGTGCGTTGTAGGATATGCACTGTACTGCTAACTATAGCATCAGCAGTTCAAACCCATCATCCGCTCCTTAGAAACCGTATACAGGGTCTCTGTGAGTCAGGACTGACTCAGCAGTATACAACATTAAGTATGGGCCAACACATGCCTGTGTCCTTCCTGAGAGTATTATATTTTGTTCCAGTGAGCTGTCTCCTCAGGAGCAGTCGTGGAGTGTTCATTCTCCACCCTTGTATTCTTACCCTTGTGTCCAAGGCTCTCCCCTTTTCAAGGGGCATGCGATGCTGAAAAGCCAGCCAGGAATGTGGAACTGTTAACTGTGACTAGGATCAGATCCAGTGATCACACTTGGGCTTATCATGTTGATCTGAGTGTCTCAGCTGAGCCAAGAGCATACAGTCTCTGGAAGGGTTTCTTATATGAGAGGGCTTCAAAAGGTTCATGGGAAATTTCCTTTTTTTTTTTTGCCTGTGTACTTTTTTGAAGTCTCCTATAATTGCCAGGTTGCTCTGGGTCAGAACTGATTCGACAGCACTTCACAACAACAACAATAATTGCCTAAGGTGGGATCATGTGCTTAATAAGGACCACAGCCTACAAAGAAAGAAGTCTCTAGTAATTGCCTTAGTTAGAGTTTGACTTAAAAACCTAACATTTTCTTCAGTTTATACATTTTGCACCTTATCATAGTCTCAGTCCCTTACAAAGTTTAAACTTCTGCATCTGTTTGAAAAAAGCAAAGATATCTCTGCCTGATGAAGGCCAGAAGCAATTATAAGCAATTCTTACTTAGAAAAACCTAATGTAATATAGACCAAACATGAATGCTGGAAGATACTGGTCGATCCAGGTATTCTAACAGGTGTTGTGGCTTCTCTTTTCCAGTGTTGTCCAGTCTGCAGGTCACGTGTGGATCATGTTCAGCACGTCTACCTTCCAACCCACACCAGTCTTCTCAATCTAACCATAATATAACCTGTCTAGTCGAGCGTTTGACATGCCATGCAGCCATGAACCACACACACCATTATGGACTCTAAAAATAATAGATGTGGAGACAAGAATTTCAACACCCATTTGCCATGTGAAGTTTAAAGGGAAAAAAAAAAGGAAGTAGCAAGAATACAGCTACTCCTCATCACAAGAACATACCCACCCATTGAAGCAGATCCATTGGTGGTGACAAGGAAGTGGCCTGGAGACACAACACAGGCACCTTCCTGGGACTTTTTCTGTATCTTACTTGTAATGATCAAGTCAAGGAAGAGGCAAAATCCTCTTGGATGTCAGTTCAGTGGCAACGCAGCCAGCAAGTTGAGTTACCTTTTAGGAAGTTATGTTGTAAACCTCAGTATCCTGAGGCAAGTTGCCAACCTGCAGCAAATTTTGTAAGAATCAGTTTTAACTATTTACTGGGGGTTCTTTTTGTATGGTCACGAAACAACGAACATTTTTAACAGGAACTTTTTTTTTTTTTTTTTCTTAAAGACATAGTCATTGTTTGAACATCATTTCTGTATTCCTAACTTGTTAGAAAACGATTGGAAGGTACACAGATTTAAAACACCAATCTGGTGATTTATACAAAGTTGATAACAGGTTTCAGTTAGCTGGCTAGTGAAAGATGGATAATTCAATGTGGGTAGCTCCGTACACCTTTACCTGCCCTCCCCCACTCTTCTGTCAGCTCTTCTTTTATAATATGCTGCCAATTTGGTTCTGAGATTTCTGGGGGGTGGTGGAGGGGTAGTCGAGCATTCCCTGAGACTCTTGATTTGGTGGAATAGCTTACTTTCAGATTGAAACAGGAGAGCATTTTCTTTGGGAAGGGAAGTGACACTTCAGAGTGTACAAACTAGCTCTGTAGTTATCCTAAGCACTCAATTCCAGCCTCACCCATTGGTGACGCTTAGCTTGAACTCCCAAGCCTTTTACAGTCTTGTCGTAAGTATCCTAGTTATTGTACACTTTTTTTTCTTGTTTTGGTAAATGCTAAAGTATTAACTTTTGGTTGTCCCCTCTATGTGTTATATGCGTTTCGGGGGTGGGGAGGGCTCATGTTCTTTTTCTTTCTGTTTTAAACAGGTTTTCCACTCCCACTTGGACATTTTGGACTCTGGTCAGCTAGTGGGTTTTCTAGGATACCTAGATGACCTGATCGGGTGCAATACTAGCTAAGTTAAAGCTAGACTCCTACACTGTCACTTTACTGAGATTTCTGAGTATACTTTTCATATTGCCTTAATGTAGCAGTAATGTGTTTATGCATTTGTTTCTTTGCACAGACATTTTGTCAGATATTAAGACTCTACTTTTTTATGGCACATATTAGCATATAAGCCTTTATTCCAAGAGGTATTTATTTTTTCACTTGTTAAAAAACTAAAACAAAAAAAGAATGTTTCCACATACAGAACTTGGTTATATCCTAGAGGACTTCTGTCTTTTATATTCCGGAGAATAAAGACTTTAAAGCAGACATGGTGTTTGTATTGTCACTGTTACATCATCACTTAAGTCAGTTTAACTCGTTTAAGGAGAGAAGAACATCAATCCATCCTGGATGGGATCTAATTTAGTCTAACACATGAAATTTTTAAATGTTTAGGGGATTTTACTCTAATCAGATTAATGGAACATTTCATCCAATTCCTACTCATGGATGGTTCTGGTTAGAATGTAAGTGTGAATGGGGTAGTTTACATGAGCAAATGAAAAGTAAAATTCTGGGGAAATACTGCAAGGTACTGAATAAGGAATGGAATCGTGACATTGGTACTGAAAAAATTAAAAACCCAGCCAGTGCACTTCCTGATGAGGGCAGGTGAGAGCCAGCCTCAGTCCTCGCAGTTCGAGTCTGGGCTACAGACCAGAGTGCTGTGTTCCTACCAGATGGCTAGCATCTCGCTACTTGGATTCTTGGTATGGTGCTGTAGGATCAGCAGTGGACTGTCAAGCACGTGGTCAGCAGTTCAAACCCACCAGCTGCTCCTCGGAAACCCTATACAGGGTTGCTAAGAGTCCGAACTGACTCGACAGCACTTGATATCAGTAAATGCTCGGAGTCTAATCTGTAGGATAAGCGCTGGACCACTGGACGGCAGTTAAACAAAAACAGTACATGCCTTGTGGTATGGAGAACACGTAAAATGAGGGGGCTTCAAAAAGTTTCTGGAAAAATTCCAGGATCTTTTACATAAACCATTTCGTTTATGTAACTGACTGTTATCTGTAGAAATTGAAGGAAATACATAACATTTTTTTAAGAATTGGGGAAGGGAATTGGTTGTTCCCCCACCTACTAATTTTAAGAGAAAGATTAGACTTTCTGCTTCCTTGATTTACAGCCTTGAAAACCCTGTAACAGAGTTGCTATGGGTCAGAACCAACTTGATCGAATTTAACATCAACATAACCAGTTACTAAAACTTGAGTTATTTTTCCAGTTACTAAAACTTTAGTTATTTTTCTACCAATTTCTAGGATTTGTCATTGCTCATTTGGCACATTTATTAAGCAACTACAAAGTGAGCACTGGGAATATAACAGTAATCAAGCCTTGAATGATTTAGAATGCCTAGATTACATATTTGCTTGCAACACACAATTTTGGCTGGAGAAAAGTTAGCTAATATTCAAAGATCATCGAACATTAATGGGGAAGGGGATCCCAGACAGTACTCTCAGATTGGTAAATGTGTGGGTGGAAGATGGGTGGACGGGAGCCAGGCTAGCATGTGAGAAGGTAACACATTCATCATGAGCACTTGAATAAATTCTATAGGATGACATGTGCTTCAGTCAAATTATAAGTGAGTCCTGGTGTGGTGCTGTGGGTTAATGCGCTGGACTGCAAAGTTGGTTTGAACCACAAGAGGGGCGGGTCAAGCTCACCAGCTGCTCCTTGAAAACCCTATACAGGGTCACTATGAGTCGGAACCAACTCGATGGCACTTACCAATAACATATATATATATACACACACATACACATAAGTGCCATTGAGTCGGTTCTGATTCATCGCGACCCTGTATAGGGTTTTCAAGGATCAGCTGGTGGGTTTGAACTGCTGACCTTATAGTTAGCAATCTAGTGCTTATAGTATATATAGCACCACATCAGAACTCCAGTGGTGCTTGTGTGCCACTGAGTTCTGACTCATAGTGATCCTGTATAGGTTTTCCGAGGCTGTAAATCTTTACAGGATCAGAAAGCCTCCTCTTTGTCCCACAGAGCCACTGGCAGAGTTGAACTACTGAACTTCCAGTTAGCAGCCCAGCTTATACCCTATTATGCTACCAGGGCGTTCTCTCTCTACATATATACATATATATATTCACATATATGTAAGGTCTATATGATAAATAGAATTAAAGGAGGCAAAGAAGATAATGATTATTATTGCCTAGAAAGGTAAAAATTGCTACACAAAGATGACTGAGGCTTAACTAGATAGAAAAAGAAAGTATGGCCCATGCCAGGGCTAGACTGTGATTTGTGGGGTTGAATCAACCCCAAATATCAGAGAAAGGGGGAGAAATTAGAGTATAAAGGAACATGGTTAGAGTCACAATAGTCGGGGCCTTGAATTCCAAATTTGGACTTGGTCCTCTATTCCTTGGGAACAAGAACCTTTTGGGACAAGAGAGTGACAATCTTTCTTCTACTGGCAATTTCCACAAGAGCTGGAGAAGAACATGTTAATATTTTATCAACTAAGAACAAGACAACATACTTCAGAAGAATGATAAATATTTAGTAGGACAGTTTCTAACTTCAGATAGTCTTCAATAGGTTGAACAAAGAGTCCCTGGGTGGTGCAGATGAGAGCTATGGTAGCGTAGTGGTTACGAATCAGGCTGCGAACCGCAAGGTCAGCAGTTCGAAACTACCAGCTGTTCCACGGGAGAAAGATGAGGCTTTCTGCTCCCATAAAGATTTACAGCCTTGGAAACCCTGTACAGGGTTGCTATGAATTGGAACCGACTCCATGGCATACAACCAACCAACCAATTGCCAACTGAAAGGTGGGAGGTTCAGCTCCACCCAGAGGCCTCTTGGGAGAAAAGCATAGTGATTTACTTTCAAGAAAATCCACCACTGAAAACCATAGGAGTGCAGTTGTTCTATGTGGACAAACAGGTTACATACCATGAGTCAGAATCAACTCCATGGGAACTTGTTGGGTTTTGTTAGAATAGAACAGATGGTAGGGTAAGAGGTTGAAATCTAAGCCAGAACACAACTTCAATAAGGTATGTCAGCTCCAGACAGGGTCTTAGATCTCGGCTAGTAAGAAAGAGTCATAAAATGTGGCCATGATGAGGAGGGCCCAAATGCCAAAGAAAAGTAGTTACATTTTCAGAAGTGACATCCAGGGAGCCACACTATAGTGATCTGAGCCTGAACTTGAGACAAGGAAGTAGAAGCAATAACTGAGGGTCAACCTGCATTTGATGAGGGGGAGGAATCATCTGGTTGTAAGGATGGTACCAAAGGAGGGCACAGAGTCAAGAGTCAAAAGGCACAACAAAGGAACAGTTGACAAGACTAAAACTTTGAAACTCTGGAAAGCCTGGAGCCTCAAGAAGCTGTTCTATGGGTGATAAAATTTACAAGACTTCAACAAAAGCATTCTTTCATTTTTTATTTAGGGCTGTAAAAATCAGTAATGAAGCTAAAAATGTTTTTCCTTACCCTAACTCATTCCAGTTTGTATACTCCATATTTATCCTGTCTCAAGATGGAAGATCACAAATCTCAACGCTAGTGTATTCTGAGGGTCCACTGAACTCTGAGGGTCCAAAGCCTAAAGGAGTCTACAATGGCTAAAGCATGAACTCTTTAAAAAATAACTTGAGAATGCAATGTCCTGTAACCAGAAATTTGGGCAAACTTCCTAACCTAAGCACAGGAAAATGTACATGCATAAATCACTGCAAGCATGCCTGAAGAAGAGATGTGAAGGGTGCCAGGGTGTTCAGAAAGCTCAGAACAAACCAGGCAGGTTAAGACGTTTAGTAAAAGTTCCCTATGTAACACAAGAAGCCTAAATGGAGTTTGAGTACAAGTGGAATTTAATATCAAATGCACTCATCTTTATTTTTCCTGTTGCTAATCTTATTTGACACCTCAGTGAAAATAACTTTTATCCATATTTGCTAAATCTGAAATGGGTTTGTAAGAAATCACTATAAGATATTAAAGAGGAAGCCTCCTTCTGTTTTTCTCATTGTTCAGTGCCATGGAGTCAGTTGTAACTCATAGCCACCCTGTATAAGGTTTGGGAGGAGTTGTCAGTGGGTTTGAACCACCAACCTTGTGGTTAACAGTTCAGTGCTTATT
>NW_006408578.1:2387-3321 GCF_000296735.1 Chrysochloris asiatica | reverse complement strand
CCCTCTCTTCTTATCAGCTGGACACTTCACTCTCCATTCTAGTCCTCTGTGGCTATGTCACTGACTCTAGGCCCAGGAGTTCCCAGGTCTTGTCAAACTACTGGCCAATCAGGTCTCCACAGAGGTTCACATGAGTCTCTTGAATGTGGTCGAACTTAGCTCACAGCTTCATTCCTGTTTTTCCTCACTTCCCCTTATCGGTGACCAATGTGGTTACCAATCAGAACGCACGTCTGCTCGTGTATTCCACTTGAGGCTTAGTCTTGGAAGGGGGTTGCCCTGAGGAGACCTGACCACTTTACTTAATGTCTCCTGGGCCCAAGGCTCAATTTTTATGGGAGCAGAAAGCCTCACTTTTCTCCCTTAAAGTGACTGGTAGATTCAAACTGCTGATCTTGCAGTAAGCAGCACAGCTCATAATCCAGAGCTCCTTCTAAAACCGTGTTTACTGTGGTTGTTAAGTGCAGTTGAGTCAGTTCTGATTCATAGCAACCATGTTTAGGGTTTCCAAGGAGCACCTGGTGGGTTTGAACCACCAACCTTGTATTTAGCAATCCAGTGTTTATTCCACAGTGCCATACCAGAAAGAATTAGGGTGTAAGTTGTTGATGTTGTTGCAGCTAAGTGCCATTAAGTCATTTCCAACTCATAGTAACTCTGCATAGGATTTCTGAGGAGCAGCTGGTGAATTTGAACTGCCAACTTCACAGTTCAAACAGTCCTTGCAGTTTAGTGCTTATCCTACAGCACCACACCAGACCCTGAAAATTACACACCCAACTTAACACACTTGCCAATTTCTTAAAGAAAAAATGCATGTCAAGTTATGGCTCAACATCTGTTTTTCATAAAATTAGTGCTAAAGTCGAAAAACAGAAGTCAGAGGTGTGAACAATTCCATCAAGCAGCCATTCTTCTAACAGAAAAGAAAATA
>NW_006408578.1:0-496 GCF_000296735.1 Chrysochloris asiatica | reverse complement strand
GTGTATTCCTTCCATCTTCTCTTGATGCTTTCTGCATCATT
This sequence comes from Chrysochloris asiatica, assembly GCF_000296735.1. Classification (NCBI taxonomy): domain Eukaryota; kingdom Metazoa; phylum Chordata; class Mammalia; order Afrosoricida; family Chrysochloridae; genus Chrysochloris; species Chrysochloris asiatica. The sequence continues at coordinate 455 of NW_006408578.1, read as the reverse complement.
CAATAATTGGCCAGAGAATCTTTCAATACGAAAGTTGAGGCTTGAATTTTTTCTTCAGTTCCTCCAGCTTGAGAAATGCTGAGCGTGTTCTTCCTTTTGGGTTTTCTGAATACAGATCTTTGCACATTTTGTTGTAATATTTGGCTTTATCTTCTCAAGCTGATCTTTGAAATTTTCTATTCAGCTCTTGTACCTCCTCATTTCTTCCATTTGCTTTAGCATCTCTACACTGAAGAGCAAGTTTCAGTGTATCTTCTGACATCCATTTTGACCTTTTCCCTCTTTCTTGTCTTCTTAATAACTTTTTGCTTTCTTTCTGTATGATGTTCTTGATGTCATCCCACAACTTTCCTAGTCTTCGGTCTTAATGTTTAATGTATCAAATCTGTTCTTCAGGTGATCTGTAAATTCAGGTGGGATATATTCAAGGTCACATTTTGGCTCTCATGGACTTG
>NW_006408577.1:18179207-18190503 GCF_000296735.1 Chrysochloris asiatica | reverse complement strand
GCTTATCGACGTCTCCCGTATAGGGTTTCCGAGGTGAAATCTACTTTTGAGATAGTCTCTAAATTCAGATGGTATATATTCAAAGTAAAAATTTTGGCTCTTGTGGATTTGTTTTAATTTTCTAAAACTTCAAATTGTACTTGCGTATGGACAATTAATTATCTGTTTCACCTCCCTCCTCTCCCACCCCCATAATCAACAAAGAAATTTTTTTTTTTCACTTTTTGTGTGTGTATCTTTTCTTAAGTGTTTCCACCTGTATCAATTTGATTCCTGTTTATTCCATTTAATGAAGCCCTAAATGTTGTTGAAAAATGGTATTTGCAATGAATTTATCATTGCTTTTGCAAAATTCAGTCATGCAATCTCTAGGTTCATTCCTATCACAAAAGCCATATTTTTAAATTTTCCTCTTGGTTTCCTCCTGGTTTCTTACTTTTGCATTTCAATCAACAGTAATTATTAATGTGTTTTGTATGTATGCTTAATCAATTTCAGAGTGAAGAAGTTGGTAGAATCCTTCAAGTTCTTCATCATCCCTTTTATTGGTTGGTGCATAAATTTGAATAGTCATATTCTATGGTCTTCCATGTAGGTGTATGGATATTTACCTAAAACTAACATCATTGTACTTCGGGAAAGATTTCAATTTTTTTTTTTTTTTTTTTAAATGATGAATGTAACACCATTTGTCTTCAATATTTCATTCCTGGAAATGTAAACCATGTATTGTCACATTCAAAGTTACCAATTGAGCACACTAATGCCTTGTTGTTGATGTTGATAAATGTCGTTGAGTTATCTCTGACCCATAGTGGACACTAATGCCTGGGATAACTATTTTTATGTGTTGTATTTCTTTTTAAATGTCTTTCCATTTTCCTTGATTCATACTTTATACTTTTCACTTTCTTATTATGGATAGCTGCAGCTGTTTATTCTTATTTTGAGAGATATACAAGGGGATGTGGAAAAAGGAGCTCTGGTAGAGTTGTTGTTGTTGTTAAGTGCCGTCTAGTCGGTTTCGACCCATAGCAACCCTGTACAGGGTTTCCGAGGGTGTAAATCTTTACGGGAGTAGAAAGCCTCATCTTTCTCCCGCAGAGCAGCTGGTAGTTTCGAACCACTGACCTTAAGGTTCGCAGCCCAATTCGGAACCACTACTCTCGCGTAGTGGTTCCGAATTGGGCTGCGAAACTACCAGCTGTTCCACGGGAGAAAGATGAGGCTTTCTGTTCCCCTAAAGATTTACAGCCTCGGAAACCCTGTTCAGGGTCACTATGAGTCGGAACCGACTCCACGGCACATAACATAACAACAACAACACGTGGAAAAAAGAAAGGAGCTCTGGGAGCATAGTCCTTATGAGTGAGGCTGCAAACCTCAAGGTCAGCAGTCGAAACTATCAGCTGTTCCATTGGAAAAGATGAGACTTTCTGTTCCCGTAAAGATTTACAGCCTTGGAAAACCTATGCAGGGCTGTTATGAGTCGGAACCAACTTCACGGCACACTACCATGTAAAAAATAATTGCTATTGAGGATAATATGGTGTTAATCCAAATAAAACATGTTTAAACATGTCTTTGTGATCTGGAGATGGTTGCAGACACGTTTTCTCAATAATACACTTTTCTTGCTATCATTAGGGTGCCTTCAAAAACAGTTCTACTCACAACAGTGGCTGCTTTGGGGATCTGCTTGACCAGTCAAATTAAAGGTCAACAGGCAACTTTTTCCCCCAGGATTCCAAAGAGGTAATTCTGACAGTAGGATCCAGGGTGATCACAGGGGCTTTTTATAAATAAGTTTTAAGAAATAAAAGGAAAACTGCATTGGTGTGTAAAAAGACATAAAAGTTACACAAAGGACATTTTTTCCATCATGGTCATACACTTGCTTATTCTTCATAAGTTTGTTGTTGTTGTTGTTAGATACCATTGAGTCAGTACCGACTCATAGTGACCGTATGCACATCAGAAAGAAACACCTTCTGGTTCTGCTCCAACCTCACAATCATTGCTACATTTGAGCCCATTGGCTGCTGCCACTGTGCCAATCCATCTCGTTGGGGGTGGGGGGTCTTCCTCTTTTTCTCTGACCCTGTACTTTACCAAATATCATATCCTTCTCCCTCCGGATAACATGTATGAAGTATGAGAGACGAAATCTGGGCATCCTGGCTTCCAAGGAGAATTCTGGTTATACTTCTTCTAATACAGATTCAATTATTTCAAATGCATGTATCTATTCTTCTATGGTCTTCCTTATTCACTGCCCAACTTTTACATGCATTTGAAATCATTGAAAATACCATTGGCAAAATCTTCATAAGTAGGGCTGTCCTATGAGAATTTCATTAGAAAATCTTATCCTACTTACCCTAGAGTTCTGATCTTGCACCTTCATACTTCTTTGCATTTCCCAAAATCAAAGAACATTTAAAAGGAAAGTGATCTGAATCCCTTGAGGATGTCAAAATTTGGGGAAGAATTAGAAAGATTGAAACACCACCTTTAGAACTGTATAGATCTAGATGGAGGATATGTCAAGAAACTATGTTCACATTTTGATATTTTTGTTTAATAAAAGTTTTTATTATTTTGTAGCAATACTTGTTGTCTTACCCTCTTATGACCAATTGTTTTTAAAGAAATATATACTAGACGCAGACCTAAATCCAGGTGTTTTGAATGTAAAGCTAAACAAGGCAGTCTGTGTTATTATTTACTTATCTCAAATTTAATGTGGAGTCCTGTTGTGGTGCAGTAGGGTACCCATTGGACAGCAGAGTCAGTTTGAATTGCAAGGTGGGTGGTTTCAACTCACTAGCCACTCCTTATAAATCCTGTGCAGGGTGGCTGTGAATTAGAACCAACTTGATGGTACTTAACAACAAATTTTGTTTTCTCAGTTTCCATATAGATAAAAGGAAGGAATTGATGTAATTTTTCTTCAGTATAATGGGATTTGATATATTTTTATTCTGTTTTTTTTTAATATTAATCTAAATATTTCGATCATTGTTGCTATCTCGGTATAAAGTATTTTCAAGGCTGTAAATCTTTTCAGGAGCAGAAAGCCTCACTTTTTTCTCATGTAGTGACTGGTGGGCTCAAATTGCAGACTCTGTGATTCACAGTTCAGTGCACATCGCACAGAAATACTATACTTAATCACAGAGATAGCCTACTTATCCTAAAGTACATATGTTGTTGTTGTTAAGTGCCGTTGAGTCGTTTCCGACCCATAGCGACCCTGTACATGGTTTCCGAGGCTGTAAATCTTTACGGGAGGAGAACGCCTCATCTTTCTCCCGCGGAACAGCTGGTAGTTTCGAGCTTCTGACCCTGAGGTTCGCAGCCCGATTCGTAACCACTATGCTACCAGAGTACATATAATAGTAACAAAATACAATAAGAATACGTTTCCTCTTTATTTTAAATATCTGCTTTCTTCTCAAACACCAATAATTTGTCCTCCACTAATAAATCAGTAATGGACTGTGAACCACAAGGTCCGCAATACAAACCTACTAGCTGCCCCTCCGAAACCCTATACAAGTCACTATGTGTCAGAACCAACTGGACAGCACTTAACAACAACAACAATAAATCATAGAATGTATCATCATGTGTGGCCTAATTATCTAAATATTTTAATAGTATTGTGCTTTTCCAGAAGAACAATTTCCTGGATGAGAATATAAAGTTGGAAGAATACTAATGTTCTAGGTGTTTGGCAATTCTCCCAGAACTGCTACAAATAAACACCTGAATACTTACACCGTGAAAACCAGTAGATTTATATAGAATTCTGTTTAGGTTTTAGAATTGTGACATATGTTAATCCCAATGAGAGTCTCTGCATGAAAAGAGTGTTATCAGAATTTTAGCCTGATATTATCAGAATAGCTTGGTACTTTGCAACAAAAATTCTATAAATACTCTGACCTTTTTAACTTCAAAAGTTATAAGAGATTCAACAAGTACTTGTATGTAATCAACCATCATGACTTATGAACTGATGATATCTACTTGTATATTTTCTGATAAAGCTTATATAATAATATAATATTGCTTCAAACCAAATGAAAGCAACAATCCCTCCCACAGCACTCTTTATTCAGTTGGGTTCAATAACACATTGCAATGGCCACATGGAATTCAGACTCCATATTCACAGTTATGATGCTTATTAGGGAAGCGAACAGATTATAATTCAGGGTTACAAGTGTTCAGAATAGTTGTACCAGCCATTATAGCCTCTTCTCACCTGTGCTCACAGGCAGATATCTCTCTGCCTGGTAAATGTTAAAAAGCTCCTATAGAGATGATGATAAATGGGTCAACAAGCCTAGTTCCTTCCACTAAATGCTTGGAGGCACCCCACTCTTCAAGCAAACTTCCTGTCCAAAGTAGCCCAGCTTTACTTGTTCTGGGAAGTCCACTGCTCTGGCTCAAGTTCTGACCCTTGGTTTTGCTGCTGCTGCTCCACTACCATTCCTCTGGTCTCACACTGTTCCTGGATCAAAAAGGTATAAAGTACAAGGATCTCTGGGTTAAAAGACATGCTTTACTCCTGGCTCTGCTTTGATTATAGTGAGAACCCCCTCCCAATCCAAAATAGTTTTTGTTTGTTAAGTGCCGACGAATTGGTTCCAACTCATAGTGACACTGTAAGGTCATTAAGTATTAGTCATTCAGTACGGCACAGAGTCCAAAGGGTAGTATCAGTCATTAAGACCTACTATAAATGTCCATTTGATCTGATAAACTTCTGGAAAAGCTAGTCTCATCTTCATCCTTCCAGGTTCCTTGCAAAATTTAACTGAGCAAAGATTGTTCCCTTAATCTGAGTCTCTCTCCAAGGTGCCAGCAGTATGTTAGATTTTTCCTATTGCATAAACCATTTACTAATTCCTTTACCTTCCGTTATTATTTCTTTTTCCTTCCATTTGTCACTTATTTTTACCCAAACTTTTCCACCTTAAGAAGGGACATCAGGTTCTGCAATTCACTGCACCATCTCACAGAGTTCATCTAACACATTATCAGGGAAATGGCTCACATGATTGTGGTGACTGGCGAGTCCCAAATCTGCACTTCAGACATTAGTCTGATGCTCAGTCATGTAAACTTAGGCTAGTGACTCAAAGGCTGCACAAGCTGACAAATCAAGTCAGACTGCTGGCCCCATTTCCAACAACCAGAAGTCATATGGAGGTAAGCTTAATTAGTCAAACAAACAAACAAAGGAGCAAATAATCGATTCACATCACCAAGATCTCTTTAGAAACTGAATATCTAAAATGGGGGGAAATAAAAACATGAAATGATTGGCTTATAAGATTTCATGGGTGTGCTCATGTAAAATGATTTTTGAGGGAAAGTTAATCCTACATATATGAAAGACTTTGGGGATGACCTGATGTGTAGTGGATTATTTAAGGCCTCTTCTGACCAAGTTGTCATTGCTAAGTGCTGTAGAGTTGATTCTGACTCATGGAAACCCTACATACGGTTTCCAAGAAGTGGGTGATAGGTTTGAACTGCTGATGTTGTGGTTAGCAGTCCAGTGCTTATCCTAGAGTATCACACATAGTCATTGTAAACTCCCACAAAACAAATTTTTCGGTTAGGGAAGGTAGGGGAAGATGCTGATGGGTTCACAGGATTGTGATTGTAAACACTTGGCAATCTAATGAGGAGATTGGTCAATGTTAACATCCTGCTGGGTTTAAAATGAGTAATCAAAGAAGCAAGATGAAGATCTTATGACTAGCAAAGAAGAGGATCCAAGAGTAGAGTGTGTCCTTTGGACCCAGATATTCCTGCATATTAAACTTCCTTTATCCAGGGTCAGAAAGCTGCATGACACCAGAGGAGTGGTACAGGAGCAGCAATGGCAGAACCAAAACCCAGAGCATAAGACAGCGAGCTTCCCAGCCCATGAAGAAGTAAGCTGAATGATTTTGAGGAGGGGATTTTCTTGCAGAGGGGGAAGATTAGGTTTGCTCATCCATGGAACTAGACCAGAAAGTCTTCAGGATGAAACTTATGGTGGAGTGGTGTGTCCTGTGGCATTTACTGTTGCTGTTAGGTGCCATTGAGTCAGTACCAATTCATAGTGATACTATGCACAACAGAATGAACCACTGTCCAGTCCTGGGCCAACCTCACAATACTTGCCACATTTGAACCCATTGACACTGCCATTTTGTAAATCCATCTCACTGGGGATCTTCCTCTTTTTCTCTGACCCTTCACTTTACAAAACATGATATCTTTCTCCAGTGACTAGTTCCTCCTGACAATATGTCCGAAGTATGAGAGATGAATTTTGGCCATTCTGGCCTCCAAGGAGCTCTCTAGCTGCACTTCTTCCAGCACAGATCTGTTGGTTCTATGTGCAGCCCATGGCACTTTCAATATTCTCCTCCAACACCATAACACGAAAGCATCAATTCTTCTATGGTCTTCCTTATTCACTGTCCAGCTTTCACATGCATATGAGGTTATTGAAAATACCATGGCTTGGGTCAGGTGTACCTGAGTCCTCTTTGCTGACATCTTTGCTCTTCAATATTTTAAAAAGGTCTTGTGCAGCAGATTTGCCTAATGCCAAATTTCTTGACTGCTTCTTCTATGAATGTTGATGGTTGATCCAAGAAGAATGAAGTCTTTGACAATTTCAATTTTTTCTCTGTTGATAAGAATGTTGTTTATTGCTCCAGTGTGAGGATTTTGTTTTCTTTACATTGAGATGCAATCCATACCAAAGGCTGTGCTGTTTATCTTCATCAGTAAGCATTTTAAGTCGTCTTCATTTTCAGCAAGCAAGGTTGTATCGTCTGCCTATCGCTGGTTGTTAATGAGTCTTCCTCCAATCTGGATGCCACATTTTTCTTCATATAATCCAGCTTCTTGGATTATTTTCTCAGCATACAGGTTGAATAAGTATGGTGAAAGAATACAACCTTCACACACTTTTCTTAATTTTAAACCATTCAGTGTTCTCATGTTTTGTGTGAACAACTGCCTCTTGGTCCAGGTACAGATTCCTCATGAGTACAATTAAGAGTTCCAGAATACTCATACTTCGCAATGTTGTCCATAGCTTGTCATGATCCACACAATCAAAAGCATTTGTTGCATAGTCAATAAAGCACAGATAAATACCTTTCTTATATTCTCTGCTTTCAGCTAAGATCCATTGGACATCAGCAATGATGTCCCTCGTTCCATGGCCTCTTCTGAATCTGGCTTGAACCTCTGGAAGTTCTCTGTCAATGTATGTGTGCAGCTGTTTCTGTATTACCTTTAGGAAGTAGGAGAGATGAACTACTTCCAAATATTTAGTCACTGAAAACTTTATGAATAGAGAGAAAAACTGTCAGATATAGTGCCAGAAAATGTGCCCTCAGGTTGGAAGGCACTCAAAATGTGATTGGGGATGAGCTGCTTCCTCAAAGTAAAGGTAACCATGATGATGCAAATGGAGTAAAGCCCTCGGGACCTTCATTTGCAAATGGAGCACAACTCAAAATGATGAAAAATAGCTGTAAACATATATTAATAATCAGAACATGTAATATACAAAGTATGAATTTAGGAAAATTGGAAATTGTCAAAAATAAAATGAAACACATAAACTTCAATATCTTAGGCATTAGTGAGCTGAAATGGGCTGGTATTGGCTATTTTGAATCTGACAGCCACATGCTGGTAATGACAAATTGAAGAGGAATGGTGTTGCATTCATTGTTAAAAAGAACATATCAAGATAAGTCATGAGGTACAACACTGTCTGTGATAGGATAATACCCATGCATCCACAGGGAAGACCAGTTAATACCACTATTATTCAAATTTATGCACCAACCACTAAAACCAGTGAAGATGAAACAGAAGAATTCAACCAACTTTTCAATCTGAAATTCATCAAACATGCAGTCAAGATACATTGGTCATTACTGATAATTGGAATGCAAAGGTTGGAAACAAAGAGGAAGGATCAGTAGTTGGAAAATACGGCCTTGGTGATAGAAATGATGCAGGAGATCACATGATAGAATTCCGCAAAACCAATGATTTGTTCATTTCAAATACATTCTTTTGACAGTGTAAGAGACAATTATACACATGGACCTCATCAGATAGACTACAAAGACATGAAATTGACTATATCTGTGGAAAGAGACAGTGGAAACGCTCCATTTCATCAGCCAAAACAAGGCCAGGGGCAGATTGTGGAACAGGCCATCAATTGCTAATATACAAATTCGGACTGAAACTGAAGAAAATGAAAACAAGTCCATGAGAGCCAAAATATGTAGCATTTATTGCTGGTGTTATTGTTGTTAAGTGCCAATGAGTTGGAGCCAACCCATAGCAACCCTGTATAGGGTTTCCGAGGAGCACTTGGTGAGCTTGATCCACCAACCTTGCAGTTCAAATGGCTTTGCAGTCTGGTGCATTAACCCTCACCAGTAGTACCTTGTGGCATTTATTAGCATCCTTAAAACTTCTGTAACATTAGCCTAGAAGAAAGAGGCCTGTCTGTAAGCACAGCTGAGGAGAAGTTGACCTGGCTGGAACCAATGTGCTCTGAAAATGCCTGACCTGTTAACTTCCCTATTAAATCCCATAACTGTGAGCATGTTGTGTGACCATTATAATGAATTGTCAAACCCAGAGGAAGAGTAGAAAGTATTGTGGGAGGGATGATTTGTTGTCATTTTTGGGTTGTGTTTTTTTTTTTTGCAGTTACTAATATAATAATACATTTTATAATAAAATGTTTATATTCAGATACTTTTTTCTCAAACTGGTCAAACAGCAAAATTGATCTGTAAGTGAATGTGATTTAAAATGTATGTGAAACAAACAAACAAAAAATTCCACTAATAAATAGTATATTAAAATACTTTATCTTTGTCAAGTGCTTGGCAATTAGTTTAGTATTGTTAATATACATTTTAAAAATAGAGGTCAAGATAATTATTTCTAAGTAAAGATACATCTCTTAGAGCATTAATAGTTAACATTCATACACACACTTTAAGGTAAACAATCATAAGTAACAAGGAAACTTAAAATCTGTTTTTAAAACTGTCACAATGCCTTGGACAGACCTGACAGGTTTCCTGCTTCATTTTTCCAACTAGGAATTCTCTTATTTTTTAAAGAAAGATAAGAAAAATATGGAAGGAGGAAGAAAGGCAGGGAAATAAAAGGAAAATAAGAGAGAGAAGTAAAAAATTGCTAGAAAGTTTGGCCAACTCCTTAGATGGATTCCCTATGCCTGAACGTACTTTGAAACAACAAAACTGACATGATTACAAACACCAATATGTTAGACCTAATAGTAATCTCCTATTCTGAAGTACTATGACACATACATACATAGAAAAAATGACATGTTAATTCTCCTTATGAAACTGATAGCCTGTTAAGTTTTAATGTGTTCAGGTAAATAGAAGGAAATAATATAAATTCTACCAATTGCAACTGATTCCTTGCTAACTCTCTTTATTTCTATATAAGAGAACTTCTGATTTAGAATGTATCTAGTGTTGCTATAATAGAAAAACAAGTGGATGGCTTTAACAAACAAATTTCTTTAGGATGGTCAAAGTCAGAAGTCAGGGTACCAGCTCTAGGGAAAGGCTTTGTGTCTTTGTTGGTTCCAGAAGAAAGTCCTTGTCTCTTTGAGTTTCTCCTTCAGGATGATGTTCTTGTGACTTGGTGTCTCTCTTCCCCCATGTCCAAAAGTTTCACAGAACATGTACAATGTTTTGTTTTGTTTTTCCTGTTGGTAATCAGTTCCCTTCGTTCTCTGCTCCTTTCTCTTTCCTTTTATCTCTTATAATATAAAAAGTGATGCAGGCCACATCCCAGCGAAATTGCCTTTACATAAGATCAGGGTTGTTTCCTTAGAAAGAGTGTTACATCTTGTCCTAATCCCCTTGCAACTGGCTGGTTGATTATATCAGATCCCATTGTACAGAATGATTACATCATTACATAACTGCCAACCCTCTGAGAATCATGGCCCAGCCACGATGACTCATAATTTGGGGGGACACGATCCAATCCATGACAAGCTGTCATGGAGAAGACTGAGCTACTGAGGGTGAGTGTGTTGCCTCTACCTTTCTGAATGCTCTGTAAGAGTGAGAGTTGTAAGTATAGTCCAGCTTACCATCCTTGTGTTAATTTAATGAAATACATATATAGCTCTCCAATATAATCATTTTAATTCATGCAAGATTTAAGATAATACAGAGAAATAATTGTTATGACTTGTATAGCTTCTAATGTATTATGGGGAAAGTGGAGATTCATACTCAAGAACAGAAAAAGTGAAAAAGAGACTGATTTATTTGTCAATTCTAAGATATGCAGGTTACATACTTAATGGATTAAGTTTCAAAATATATTGTCTTTCATGAAGTGAGCTTGTCAGTGGGCTATTCTGATGTTACTCGGTTGGTTTGTTGTTGTTGTTAAGTGCCATCTAGTCGATTCTGAAACATAGTGACCCTGTAGAGGGTTGCCAAGGAGCGGCTAGTGATCTTCAACCACCGACCTTGCAGTTCAAATGATTTGCAGTCTGACGCATTAGCCCACAGGATTCCTATGTTGTTGTTAGGTGCCATTGAGTTGGTACCGACTCAGCTATCCTCTGCACAGCAGAAAAAAACACTGGGCGATCATAGGCCAACCTCACTATTGTAGCCATAATTGAGTCCATTGATGCTGCCACCTGGCCAATTCATCTAGTTGGGGGGTCTTCCTCTTTTTCTCTGACCCTCCACACTACCTAACATGATATCTTTCTCCAGCGACTGGTCCCTCCTGACAATATGTCCGAAGTATGAGACATGAAGTTTGGCCATCCTGGACTCCAAGCAGCAGTATGGCTGCACTTTTTCCAACATGGATCTGTTTGCTGCCTTGTTCTTTGCCAAATCCTTCAATGCACCTTGGACTTATTCCTTCTGTATCATTGGCTCTAGATCATATGCTTCCTTGTGAAATGGTTGTATATTAACTATTTCTTTTTGGTTGAGTGACTCTGTGTATTCCTTCCATCTTTTCTTGATGCTTTCTGCATCATTCAATTATTTGCCCAGAGAATCTTTCAATAACAAAAGTTGAGACTTGAATTTTTTCTTCAGTTCCCCCAGCTTGAGAAATGCTGAGTGTGTTCTTCCTTTTTGGTTTTGTGACTCCAGATCTTTCTACATTTTGTTGTTATATTTGGCTTTATCTTCTCAAGCTGAGCTTTGAA
>NW_006408577.1:18152940-18174422 GCF_000296735.1 Chrysochloris asiatica | reverse complement strand
GAATTTTTTAAAGGTACATGATTTGAGTCCCTCAATGATGCATAAACTGTTGTTTTGACTTTATGAAAATCAAATAGCACACAATTCTCCAGGGAAGAATTAGTGAGATGGAAACACTGCCTCTAGAAATATATAGACTTAGATAGAAGATATGTTGGGAAAGAATAGCTTTACATTTTATGGTGGTGGTGGCTGTGTGCCTTGGAGTCAGTTATGACTTATAGTGATCCTGCACAGGGTTTCTTAGGCTGTAAATCTTTACAGGAGCAGAAAGCCTCATCTTTCTCTCATGGAACAGCTGGTAGTTTTGAACTGCTAACCTTGTGGTTAACAGCTCAACTTTCAACCACTATGCCACCAGAGCTCCTTTCACACTTTATATTTTAGTTTAATAAAGGTTTATATGATTTTTTGGCAATGATTTCTAACTTATCTTTGTATTACAACTCAAATTGTCTTGCTTCCTTCTCATTAGCTTTGGTTATTTCTTTTTAATCTTTCTAATTATGTCAAAGAGTATTGCTGTGGCATTGTGCAATAAACACTAGACTGCTAAGCACAAGCTAACTGAAATATTGACAGTTTAAAACCACCAGCTAGTCCTTGGAAACCTTAGAGAGGTTCATTACTATGAGGAACCAATTCAATGGTATTTAATAATAAGAATAAATTAAGTCAATGAATCCTGCCTGGCAATATAGGATAAGCCCTGGACTGCTAACCACAACATCATGGTTGAAACCTACTTGCTGCTCCTTGGAAACCCTATATTGAATCACTATGAGTCAGAACCAATTCGATCGCAATTAACAATAACAATTAAGTCAAAGGCATCAGTTTGTCACTTGAAGTCTTAAAAAAATTGGCCCAATGTACTTTGCATTTTATAAAACATGATGTCCTTTTCCAAGCACTAGCACTTCTGATAATATATCCAAATTTGTGAGACAGTCTCACCATCATTGTGTATTCTGACTGTACATCTTCCGAGACATATTTGTTTGTTCTTCTCGCAGTCCATGGTATATTGAATATTCTTTGCCAACATCACAATTCATATTTCATGCTTGATCAGAAAGAGGGTCAGTGAAGAAGAGGAAGACCATCAGTGACAGATTGACACATGGCTGCAACAATGGGATCAAATGGTTGTGAGGATGATGCAGGAGGACCCATCAGTGTTTCATTCTGTTGCACATAGGGTCATTATGAACCAGAGGTGACTTAATGGCATCTAAAAGCATACTGTAAGCTGTTATTATCTCTCTGTCAGATTCTAGACAAATGTCTCAATACCTGCTTCTGTGCCTTTCTCATGTTGTGTTGAATTCCTCTTCTGCCGTCACTCCACTTGTCACTTAGGTTTCTTTGTCTAAATCCAAATGTATATGAATAAAGTCACATTAAAATAAGTGTTGTACTAGATAAACCCTGAAATCTCAGTGATTTTAATGTAATATACTTTATGGGAAGCCTACTTTTTCTTGATGTTTTTGCTTGACAGGAAGCACTCCTCTACAAAAATAATTCAGGGATCCAAACTCCTTCAATCAGTTGTTTCTGCCATCTTCAATTCAGAAAATTGCTACAAAACTTTTCATATTGTCATTTTCATCCCTATCAAGTGAGTGGAGGGTAAAAGAGTGTGGAGCATTTTATCAGCTAGCTGTATATATAAAATTTTATTTCATTTCATTGCCTAAAACTTAGTCACATGGTTAAACTTGATAAGAGAATCTGGGTAATGTAACTTGGCTGTGTTCCCAAAAAAGACACAGCTCTTGGTAAACAGTGAAAATCCTCTCTCACACTATAATTCTGGGGTTATTTAAAATCGCCTATTTTTTATGAAGACTTTCCTAAACCTTCCTGAAAGATGTAGTCTAAGATATATAATAAATAGGAGTACAGAAACTAATTTAAATTTATAAATTTGCAGTTAGTTATTACAAGATGTTACTAATGAAAATGTTGTGTCAAAATTTTTATTAAAGTAGATTATAAAATGAGAGATCATGAATCACCTTCATGGAAATGGGATAGAGTCTCATCTATCTAGAACAGCAAATGTAGTCATAGCAGATGGCAAAAGGATGAGTTAATTAATCTCTCAAAGTCCCATATGACCTTCTAATTCTAATGATTTAAATGCTTTTGAAAAGGTATTTCCAGGTGTCATTTTAGTATTTGCTATGACAATACACAAAAACCTAAGTCAGGTTTTTAAGCTTCCCAGATGCCAATGAAAATGACATTTCCATATAGTCAAAAATTTAACCAATACACACATAATTTTACTGTATTGAAAGGGAACAAAATAAAAAGTAAAGAGGGCTCTCTCTTCACAACTTAAGAAGTAAACACCATTTCAGTTTGATAATTAAAATTGTATTGTCCATATTTTGGAATTATTCTTTGAAAGCAGATTATATTGCAAGCTGGTTCAGAAAATGTAGCATATAAGGGGTCTTGCTAGACAATGCTTGGCTTCGTGTTTTCACTATAGCTTTCTTTTCACAGATAACTTCCTCCAGATGTTGCCAGGCAACAACAGCTCATAGAAAGAAATTTCTTGTTCATAAACTAAACCTCCTTGGTATTTCAATGTGATGGAAAAATTTTTTGCCACATGTTCAAGTAAAATAACTTTAGCTGTAATCTCAGAGAAAATATTTTACAGATTTAAATTTTTAAAAAATAGGATAATGGCCTTAAAACAGTGACTGAGAATTGGAATAATGGCCGTGTTGTTAATCTTATTTATATTGTCTGCATTAAAGGACAAAATGGTAGAATTCTAACAGGTATTTCCAAATTGCATAAATAACGCATTTATACAAATAAGAAATTAATAAAGGATAAACACATATAATGGACTTTGTTAAGAATTATTCGATTTATAGTTACCGTTTAAGAGTAATTTTTGCTGAAAGTTTATGGTCAAACCAGTTTTTCCATTCAGGAAAATTAATTTGGATGGATATATTATGCTCATAACATCCAAATAGAGATATTGTCCATATTTTACATAGTTATAGCCATTAATATATAACTTGGATTTTGGTATAATTTATTTTTCAAATATACAATTAATTGATTGATTATAAAAGATCACCAGCATTAATTGATAATCACAAAGATTTGCATACTCTGTTTTGTTTGCATGAAAATGTGTTCATTGGAAAAATGTGACTAAATTATATTCTTTACTGTATTTGTAGTTATATAAAACTGTATGTGTATTCAGTAGATTAAGAACTAGAAAAATAAATACATTAGATAAGAGAATAAAATGGGAAAATTCTTGAGTGTGAGTGAGGAAAATGCAAATATGTCATGATAGGAAGAATCTGAGTAGACAACAAATATAAAAATATTTATCATGACAATGGTGTACTTAAAATACTTAATGATGTACATCAATGACCACAATCTTCAGTAAGGATTGCAGCTCAGTATACAGAAAACAAAAATACTAACCACTGGAGCAATAAATAACATCATGATAAATGAGGAAAAGATTGAAGTTGTCAAAGACTTTATTTTGCCTGGATCCACCACCAACACTCATAGAAACAGCGGTCAAGAAATCAAACAACGTATTACATTAAGCAAATCTGCTGCATGAGGCCTATTTAAAGTGTTCAAAGCAAAGATGTCAGTTTGAGGATTAAGGTGCACCTGTCCAAAGTCATAGTATTTTCAGTTGGCTCATACGCATGTGAAAGTTGGACAATGAATAAGGAAGACTGTAGAAGAATTGCCACATTAGAGTCATGGTGCTGGTGAAGAATATGATACGCACCATGGACTTCCTGAAGAACAAACAAATCTGTGTTGGGAGAAGTACAACCAGAATGCTCCTTAGAAGCCAAGATGGCCAGATTTCACCTGTCATACTTGTGACATATTATCAGGAGGGACCAGTCCCTGGAAAAGGACATCATGCTTTGTAAAGTGAAGAGTCAGTGAAAAAATGGAAGACCCCAAAGAGATAGATTAACATAGAGGCAGTGAATTCAATCATAGGAACAATTGTGAGGACGGTGCAAGAACAGGCAGTATTTCATTCTGTTGTACATAGATAATGTAACTAACTATGAGTCGAAACCAATTCAACAGCACCTAAAAACAACAACAGCTTTGTATTTATATATTTTTAAAGCACTGGTATTTTTAAGCACTTTACAAATGTCATATTACCCAGATGCCAGTTTACTCCTATATTTTCATATGCACATAATTTAAAATGCAACAATTTTCATACCATGTGCACCCATAAGCTCATTTCTCTTAATTATGATCAGCTTTTCTGGTATCCAGCTTTTCAGGATATTATTGTGTTGTTGTTAAATGCCGTTGAGTCAGTTCCAACCCACAGCAACCCTGTATAGGGTTTCCAAGGAGCAAATGGTGAGCTTGAACCAACCTTGCAGTTCAAATGGCTTTGCAGTCCAGGACATTAGTTTTATTTAAAATTCCTGTTTATATATGTATAATGCACAGATTATTAAGCTTATACATATATTAGGAAAAAATCCATTCTCTAAATAAAATTTATCACAATGCCATCTTCTACATTATGGTAGACTAAAATAACTTTATCAGTCTTTGGTGTCCTGAAGGCGCCATCATGTTTTATGTCTTCTTCTGAATTTTCTTCAGTTTTGTTTTCAACTATTCACTACTGTCCTTGGAGGTCACTGCCTAGATACCAATGTTTCCTCTTGCTAAGATATGTGTTTTAGTTTTTAAAGTTTTGAAACTAGTGTGAAACAAATCATTTTACTGGTGAGTCTAACATCAAAAGTAGCCTTTCAGTATTTATATCTCTATGTTGCATAGCTGCTATAGTTTAATGCTCAAATCCATTGACTACTCAGTCACCTAGTTAAGACTATTACTGTTCCTATTTTGTAGTTGAATAAAGTAGAAAATTGATATAGCAAAGATTATGAGATGAAGCATTTATTAATATTGTTTTAGGATTTATCTTCTTGTTATGATGAAAGAGCTAGTATTAGACTCACCTGCTGAGAACAACTATAAAACTGGATAAAGTTTTAAAAAATTAGAGAGAAAAAGTCAGAAAGGAAATGCAGAACTTGAATATCCAAGGTTCTGAAGATAAGATACATTCATTTCCTATTGATTCTCTAATAAGTTACTGCAGCCTTAGAGGCTTAAAGAGAAACAAATTTATTATCTTACAGTTCTGGAAGTTAGAGTCTGAAATAGATCTTATGGGATTCAAATCATGTTGACAAATCTGCAATGTTTCTCAAAGGTCTAGAGGAGCATCTGTTTCCTTGTCTTTCTCAGCCTTTAGGGGTTGCTTACATTCCTTGCTTCATGGGTCCCTTCCAACAATTACATTACTCTAACCTCTGTTATCTTCTCATCTCCTTCTCTGACTTTGACCTTTCTGTCTCCCTCTGATATAAGTCCTTATTGATTGCATTAAGCCCACCAAGGTAATTTAACTTACTTTACTATCTCAAGAGCCTTCATTTAATCACATCTGCCAAAGTTCTTTTTCCCTCCATATAAAAGAATTAATTTACAGGTATCATGAATTAGGGTATAACCATCTTTGGGTGGACTTTATTCTGGTCACCACAGAAGGAAGTGCATTGGAACAAGGCTGCACTAACTACTGCTTTGTTCTCTCTTGACACTTATCATTATAAAGGATGAAGTATAGTCAGTGTCTGACAGGGAAGTTCAGGATAGAACTCCAACAAAAAGAAGCAGTGTATAGCTCCCAGCACCATCCTTAGGTTGGGAGACAAATAAGATTGCTGGAGCTCCAAAGCAGCCGGTAATAGATGAGGGTTAATATCACAGAAAAAGGAAAACAATAGAGAATCAACTTGAAAATCATATCATTTCACTTTGAAATATTAAATAACCTTTCATCTGTGTTTGTGTACAGTAAATTGCAGAAAACCATACAAATGGTAAAGGAGCTCTTGTAGCATAGTAGCTATGAATCAGGGTTAGCAGTTTAAAACTACCAGTGATTCAGTGGGATAAGATGAGGCTTTCTGCTCCTGTAGAGATTTACAGCCTCAGAAACCCCATACAGGGTCACTATGAGTCGGAACCGACTCCACAGCACATAACCACCACCACCATACAAATGGTAACTGATAAAATGTTAAAAACTGTTACTGATAGACCCTAAAGTAAAGTACAAATAAAACAACTGATATGATTTGATTTTATAGACTATAATGTGTTCGAATTGATGGAATATCACTGCTATGATCAAATTTCACTCTATAACACATTGTCATCCTAGTCAACCGGCTCTAGAGACCCTCTTTTTGGCTTAATGAAATAAATGGTCATATGTGAGACATTCACATGATAACAAACTATAGTCAAACTTCAGGAAATATAGGTAGAATCTAAGAGTTGAGAGGAGACTCCAGCCAACA
This sequence comes from Chrysochloris asiatica, assembly GCF_000296735.1. NCBI lineage: Eukaryota > Metazoa > Chordata > Mammalia > Afrosoricida > Chrysochloridae > Chrysochloris > Chrysochloris asiatica. The sequence goes on along the minus strand of NW_006408577.1, from coordinate 18,167,979 downwards.
TCCATCATAAAGTTCAACCATCAGTCATATATAACTACAAAGAATTTACTTCTATTTTTAAAATTAATAATATATCAGTGAAACTGCCAGAGGAGAACAATATCAATGGCACCTTGTACGGTGTCTTACAAGACCCTGAGCAAATGGTCCAATAAAGTTGTGCTCAGATTCCTGAAGTCATATAATCTTTAAAATAATAGATTTGTATATGTATGTACTGAGGCTTTTAATTTTGTGCAGGATTTTTTGTTTTTTTTTTAAACTACACAATAGAAAACATCTTACACATCTGTCAGTTTGTCATATTGTGGTGTCTTGCATGTTGCTATGATGTTGGATGCTATTCCAATGTTATTCCAGTATCCACAGGGTCACACACAGTGAATAGGTTACAGCTGAGCTTCTAGACTACTAGGAAGTAAAAGATAGGCAGTATACTTCTGAAGAATTAGCCCCTCCTTGAAAATCTCATGATAGCAACAAAATACTGGAATGTGGCTCATCGAAAGATGAGCTACTTGGGTTGGAAGGCACTCAAAATACGAATGAGGAAAGTTGCTTCTTCAAAGTAAAGTCTACCCTAATGGCATGGATCAAACAAAGATGTCTGGACCTTCATTTACTGATGTAACATGACTCAAAATAAGAAGAAACAGCTGAAATTTCTATTAATAACCATGAAATATATAAAGCATGTTGTTGCTAAGTGCTGTGGAGTAGGTTCCGACCCATAGCAGCCCTGCATTGGGTTTCCAAGGAGAGGCTGGTGAGTTTGAACTATTGATCTTGCAGCTGAAAATGACCTTGAAGTCCAGCACATTAACCCACAGTACCACACCATATATATATATATATATTACAAATCTAGCAAAACTGGAAGTCATCTAAAATGAAATGGAATACACAAAGATCATTTTTACAGGCATTAGTGAGCTGAAATGGATAGGTATTGGCCATTTTTAATTGAACAATCATATGGTTTGCTATGCAGGGACTGAGAAATTGAAGAAGAATGGTGTTGCATTCAATGTCAAAAAAAAAAAAAAATTCAAGATCTATCTTGAAATGCAATGTTGTCTGTGACAGAATAACATCTATAAGCCTACAAGAAAGACCGGTTAATGCAACTATTATTCAAATTTATGCAACAACCACCAAAGCCAATGATTAAGAATTTGAAGAATACTATCAATGCATTTAGTCTGAAATTGATTAAACATGCAATCAAGATGCATCAATAATTCCTGACAATTTGAATGCAAAAGTAGGAAATGAGGAAAATACAGCCTTAGTGATAGAAATGATGCTGGAAATTGAATAACAGAATTTTGTAAGACCGATACTCCTTCACTGCAAATATATATATTTATTAACAGAAGAACAAACAAATCAGTCTTAGAAGAAATACAGTCAGAATACTCCTTAGTAGAGAGAATGGTGAGACTTCGTATTGTATACTTTGAACATGCTATCAGGAAGGACCAGTCCTTGGGAAAATTGTTGTTGTTGTTGTTGTCAGGTGCCATTAAGTTAGAACCGACTCATAGCAACCCCATGCCCAGCAGAACGAAACAATGTCTGATCCTGGGCCAACCTCACTACCGCTGCCACACTTGATGCCATCATTGATGCTACCTGGCTGATCCATCTCGTTGGGGGTCTTCCTCTTTTTCTTTGACCATCCATCTTACCCAGCATGACATCCTTCTCTAGCAACTGTTTCCTCCTGACAATATGTCCAAAGTATGAGAGATGAATCTTAGCCATCCTGGCCTCCAAGGAGCACTCTGGCTGCACTTCTTCCAAAACAGATCTATTGGTTCTTTTGGCAGTCCATGGCACTTTTAGTATTCTCCTCCAACACCACAACTCAAAGGCATCAATTCTTCTACAGTCTTCCTTATTCACTGTCCAGCTTTTGCATCTATATGAGGTTATTGAAAATACCATGGGTGGGAAAGTAGAGGGTCATATAAAAAGGAAGACCCCAAGAAGATTTATTGACACAGTGGTTGTCAGGGAACTGCCTCAAAAAAATAGAGTTAACATTAATGATATGTATGGAGCAAAGCTTTTGGATCTTCATTCACTAATGGGGAAATTTTTAAATGATAAGAAACAGTTTCAAACATCTAATAAAACTCAGAACGTGGAGTGTATGAAGTATGAATCTAGGAAAAGTGCAAGATGTCAATTATTAGTTTAAATATAACAACAATTCTGAGGATGGTACAAGATTGAAAATTCTGTTGTGCATATGGTCACTATGAGTATGAACTGAGTCGAGGGCACCAAACAACAACATAGAAATTTTATACAGCCCCCAAAATAAGGGAATCAGTAGGTTCATCATGTTGGGGGTAAAACCATAGATGATGTTTACTTTTAAAAAGCTTGTTGGTGTTGTTAAGTACTCCTGGGTTAATTCTGACTCATAGTGACCCTGTATAGAGTTTCCGAGGAGTGGCTCCTTGTGGTTCAAACCAACTTTGTGGTCCAGTGCTTATTGTACAGCACCATACCAGGACTCCCAAAACTTTAGTGCTATACTTTACCCTGGTAGATAATACAATACTCTTGGTTTTGAATATAGCCTGATGTGGCACTGTGGGTGAATGCAGTGGAATGCAAGGTCACTTTGAACTGCAATGTCGGTGATTCAAGCTCACCAGCTGCTCCTTGGAAACCCTATACTGGGTCGTTATGAGTTGATAGCAACTCTACAGCACTTAACAACAACAACAATGTATGCTATATGCTTATAGGGAAATTTTTGCTTTAAGTTTATAATGAATGTAGTATATAAAGCACATACAAAAAAATGTACGTTGGGCTTAAATTAGGAATCTTATTTATTGTTTTCATTGTCAAATGCCATATAGTCAGTTCCAACTCATAGTGACCCTATATAGCGTTTACAAGGAGTGGCTGGTGGGTTTTGAACCGCCAACTTTGTGATTAGCAACCTGGGGTTTATCCTATAGCACCACTATAAATGTGATATGAATGATAATATAACACTGTTTATCTCTGTATAAGACATCAGAGACATTCTTCAATTTTTTATTGTTTATACCTTCAAAAATTGCACAAAATCACTAAAGAAAAATGAGATGTAAAAGTATGATCATCAATAATAAACTGTATTTTCCTTTTCCTCTGTATTTAAAAAATATTTATTTTTACATAATCTTACTGTTCTCTCCCTGTACAAATAGCACGTCTTTCTGAATAGGGCAATTGTTTTCAGTGCTCTGTTCTTCAACAAAATTAGTATTTCATATGTCCAATGTTAAAAGTCAGAGAAATTGAAGAAAACTAAATAGAGCAAAAACAAATGTCAAAATACAAAGATTTCTACATAGAAAACTGTTTTTTAAAAAATTCTCATAATTTTTAGAGAAGCAAAACACTAAGTGATATATAATTTAAGTAAAAATGTTTGATTCAGCACAAATTGAAGAAATATTGTAATCATTCTTTATGGTGAAGCTTGATAACAAAAAAAGATTATACGTACTCTTCACTGGTTTACTTACACTTTTTCAAAAATGAATCTGAAGCTAAATCATAAAATTTTATAATAGCAATATAATCCTAGGAAAGGCTGCAAAGTTTCTATACCTATACTTCTTATAGTCAGTGTTCACCACTAGTCTCAGCTTATCATATTGTGGTGGGTTGTATTTTGCTGTGATGTTGGAAGCTATACCATGGGAATTTTAAATTCATGGTGGACAGGTTTCAGTGGAGCTTCCAGACTAAGTCAGGTTATAAAGAAGGAAAGGCGGGACACTTCTGAATGGTTAGCTATTGAAAATCTTATGGATAGCAGCAGACCTTTGATACATCTGGTGAAGATGAATCCCTCAGATTGAAAGGAGCTCAGAAATAAGACTGGGGTAGAACTGCTTTGTAAAAGTAGAGTTATGTGCATGGATCATGTAGCAAGACTATTTTAGAACTTCATTTGGTGGTGGTTATGTGTCATGGAGTCTGTTCTAACTCATAGCGACCCTGTATAGGGTTTCTGAGCTATAAATCTTTATGAGAGCAGAAAGCATTATCTTTGTCCTGTAGGATGTCTGATAGTTTTGAATTGCTGGCTTTGAGGTTAGCAGCCCTACTCGTAACCACTATGCTACCAAAGCTCTTTTACTGATGGGGAAAACGAAAATGATAAGAAACAGCTACAAACCTCCATTAAGACTCAGAATGTAGAATGCATGAAGTATGAATCTAGAAAAATTGGAAGTTGTCAAAAATGAAATGCAACACATAGAGATCAATATCATAGATATTAGTAAACTGAAATAAACTGGTACTGGCTATTTTAAATAAGATAGTCATATGGTTTACCATATCATGAATGACAAATTGAAGAAGAATGCTGTTGCAATCATCATGAAAAAGAGCACTCAATTATCTGCCTTGAAGTACAACGTTGTCTGTTATAGGATAATGTCCATAGGACCCTAAAAAAGACCAATTAATACCACTATTATTCAAATTTATGCAGCAATCACTAAATCCAATGAAGTAATTGCAAACGTTTGCCACCTTCTTTAGCCTGGAATCGATTAAACATGCAATCAAGATGCATTTATCATTATAAGTGAGTGAAATGTGCAAGTTGGAAGCAAAGAAGCAGAATCAGTAGTTGGAAAGCATGGTCTTAATGTTAGAAAAGTTGCTGAAGATTGCATGGTAGAATTTTGCAAAACCATAGGTTTTCAGTGACTAAATATTCAGAAGTAGTCCCTCACTCCTTCTTCCTAGTCTGTCTTCATCTAGAAGCTCATCTGAAACCTGTCCAACATGGATGACCCTGCTGGTATTTAAAATTTCAGTGGCATAGCTTCCAGAATCACAGCAACTCACAAGCCGCCACAGTAAGACAAACTGACAGACATATTGCATTAGGCAAATCTGCTGTACCAGACCTTTTTTAAAGAGTTGAAGAGCAAAGATGTCAGCTTGAAGACTAAAGTGAGCCTGACCCAAGCCATGGTATTTTCAATAACCTCATATGCATGTGAAAGCTGAACAGTGAATAAGGAAGAACATAGAAGAATTGATGCTTTTGAATCATGGTGTTGGAGGAGAATATAGAAAGTGCCATGGGCTGCCAAAAGAACCAACAGATCTGTGTTGGAAAAAAGTGCAGCCAGCATGCTCCTTGGAGACCAGAATGGCCAAACTTCATCTCTCATACTTCAGACATATTGTCAGGAGGGACTAGTCACTTGAGAAGGATATCATGTTTAGTAAGGTGTAGGGTCAGAGAAAAAGAGGACAACCCCCAACAAAATGGATTGGCCAAGTGGCAACATAGATGGAATCAAGCATGGCAACAATAGTGAGGTTGGCCCAGGATCGGGCAGTGTTTCGTTCTGCTGTGTATAAGGTCACTATGAGTTGATACCAAATTGATGGCACCTAACAACTAAAACTGACAATGCTCTGCTACTATTCATAATCTTTTCATCTCTAGTGCTGTATCTGACAGTGTGCCATTACTGTTCATAATGTTTTCATTGGCTAAATTTCAGAAGTAGTCTTCCTCTTCTCATTCTTAGCCTGTCTTAGTCTGGAAGCTGCACTGAAAACTGTCCACTATGAGTGACTATCCTGGTATTCAAAATATCGATGGCATAGTTCCCAGCATCACACAAGCCACCCCAGCATGATAAACTGACAGATGAGGAGTAGAATGGATACAAAATGGTTTAAAATCAGGAAAAAACATGTTCCTAGGGTATATATCCTCTGACTATACTCATTTTATCTGTGTGCTGAACAAACAATCTGAAAGCTGGATTATATCAAGAAAAATGTGGCCTTTGAAACAATAAGACTCTGGGATACAGAGATTGTGACATAACCTGAATAAGTAAAATAAGGGAAATAATGTTAAGATGCTTTATTATCTTATGGATATTGGTCTCCCTTGCCTACTATTGTAAAATAGACACTTGTGTGGGATAGAAATGAATATCAGGAAACATGATTACAGAAGGCTTATAAGCCTGTCTTCAACCTATAACTGACGGGAATACCTAAAAAGGATTCTAGATCTTGTCCAGTGAAATAGGCTTTTTTGTGGAGACTTTGTAGTGTGTAGAACTTTAGATGAAATTCTGAGCCCCATCTAGAACCTTCTGAGGTGTGGCATTCACACTTGAAAGGACATGCAGAGCAGACTGGAATGGCTATAGGAACAGAAGATATGCCCTGAAATAAAGACCAGCAGGAAAGATCAAAAGCAAAACTGGCAGTCTGATCGGCTACTACAGGAGCAAGAAATATATTAGCCAGGGGGCCATCAAGGCAAGCAATCAAGATCCTTAAGGACAAGCCCTGGTCCAAGACTGAAACTCAAAGGGAACACAAGAACAGGCATATAAGCTTGCTGATGACTGTGTTGTTCTACCTGTGAGTGGAAATGGGAGAAAGGCAACAGTGAAGATATGGGCTGGTTGGACCTCATTTTATAGACTTCCATACAACTTGTAATGAAAGCAAGAAGAGGAAGGGCTAGTTGGTCCAAAGAGTAATGAGACACAGGGTCTCCTGAGTCCATGGACAATGGCATAGCCATGGAGGGCTATAATTGAGAGTGAAGCATCCATCTGATATGAAGGGAGGGGAGACACACAAAAGTGCACACATTTTCAGATAATACCCATTTGACCTAGCTTCAATGGTTTGATGATCAGAACTTGACTAGAGGAAGATCAAGAAATTTGATAAAGGAAACAAGTGAAAATTGCTACAATTTGATAAACTTGACCTATACTTATGGATGTAGAAGCTCAAAATACCAACCAAGAGGAAGAGTGTCTTCACATCAAGGATCAAATCATCCCTCTATATACAGGGTTGATAGGGACAGGCAGCTTAGGTATTGGCTACCTAAAATAGGGGGAGAGTACTATAAAGGCATCAAGTAGCTTGCTTACAAGTTTTCAGGAGAGAGTTTAGTTTCAGAGTATGTAGGGGAAAGTAGAATCCCCACTAAACAGTTTTCCTCTTGGCTAGATAGATCTGGTGAAAGAAAATGAGGATAGGATTCATTGATTCAATAGTGGGTAATTGTTATCATACCTAATTTTGTTGGTCACAACTGTAAATGTTGAAGACGTGTAACAAAAATGGGGGAATAGTTCATCTTTTCCAGGAACAGAGAACCCTAGGACCATCAAGAGAGAAGAGCATGAACTGGATGTGAGGTCATAAACCGAATCTGAGACCTAACCAGAGAAAGGAAAAACACCAGAGTTGGAGGCAGAAGTGATGGCATGGGGAGATTGAGCAGCTAAAGACTCTAAGCTCAAGGAAAGAAAAAGGCTATGTGCTGGCAGCCAGAAGACTGGCCTCCAGAATGTGTCCTTAGTTATTTTTCGGTCTTTTTGCACATCAAGGAGAAAAGAAGAAAAAGAGAGGAGAGGTTTCTTTATAAAAGAAACAATCTAAAAAATGTCAAGGGGAACCTCAGAGCAAAGGTGGACAATACACTTTGTCAGTTTTGCTTTGTTCTGAATTCCTTTTTTTCAGGTATCTGCTCATTGCCCACCCACCCCACCCCCACTGTTTGCACACCTCCATTCTGGTGACTACAGGGGGTACCTGACCGAGTGGAAACCCCCACCCACAACACTGGTGAGTTCTTTGGCCACACATGCACACAGATACTCTAAGCCCAAGAGCCAGCACTGAACTGTTTTTCTGTTTGTTTGTTTTTTAATATGGAAAAGTCAGAATAAGGGGCATGGAAAGGAAAAGAGAGTTTAAAAACAAAACAATATAGGTAGACTAACTGATTACTACAAAAACAAGCAAGTTGCTTGCCCAGGAGACATCAAGGCAAGTGGTCGGGGCTCCTCAGAGCAAACCCCTTTCCAAGTTTAAGACTCAATGGGAATACACACTCTGATTGGTGACCACATTTGTCACCGATAAGGAGAAGTGAGGGAAAAACAGCAATGAAGCTGTAAGCTACACCCTATGATGTTCAATAGACTCTTGTGAACCCGGGTGGAGACCTGTAGGACAGCAGTGTGGCAAGACCTGGGGACTTTTGGGCCCAATGTCAGTGACATAGCCACAGAGGACTAGAGTGGAGAGTGAAATGTCCAACTGATAAGAAAAGAGGGCATATGCATAAGAACACTCACACTTGCAGGTAATACCTACTTGACCTCACTTCAATGACTGCATGATCAGAGCTCAACTAGAAGAAGAAAGAAGAGGGAAAAAAAAAATACTAATCTGATATAATTTGATGAACTTGACCTACACCTATGGAGGCAGTAGCTCAAAAGAGGGAACAAATCTTTACAGCAAGGATCATTCCCACCCCCTTTATAAACAGAGTAGACAAGAATGGGCAACTTGGACATTGGCTACCCAAAATGGGTGGGGGAGCAACGAAGGCAAGAAGTGACTGGTTTACAAGCTTTCAAGAGGGAGCCTAGATCCACAGGGCATGGAGGAAGGTAGAATCTTCACTGAGTAGTATCCAATCTGTCTGGGTGGCGCTGATGAAAGGAGATGTGGCTAGGTCTCTTCTGACATAATGGTGAATAATTGTTATCAGGACTGATTGTGAGGGTTGGAAATGTAAAGGTAGACATTTACATTGCTCATTGAAGCCACAGTCAAAAAAATAAGACAATGTATTTTATTTTATTTTTAGGCAAATCTTCTGCAAAAGGCCTCTTTAAATCATTCCCAAACAAAGATGTCAGTTTGAGAGGAAAGGTCAGTTTCCTCATGTGAAAGATGGACATCAAATAAGAAAGACTGTAGCGGAGTCAATACATTTGAATTAGGATATTGGAGAAAATTATTGAAAGTACCATAAGCTACCAGAAGAGCAAACAAATCTGTTTTGGAAGATCTATAGCCAAACTGATCCTTAAAGTTAGGATGATAATAAGACTTCCTCTCTGGTGTTTTGGAAGTGTTGTCAGTCTCTGGAGAAGGATGACTTGTTTGGTAAAATGGAGGGTCAATAATTAAGAGAGAAGACCTCAATGAGCTGGATTGACCCAGTGGCACCGGCAGTGCATCAAACATAACAAAAACTGTGAGTATGACGTAGGACTAGGTGTGTCTCATTGTGTTGTACATAGGATCTCTATGAATCAGAACTCACTTGATGGTACCTAACAATAGCAACAATATCAGTGCAGGTTTAAAGGGATGGTAGCAATAGGAAGGTTTGATGGTGTTTATCTTGAAGATGTGCTACCACATGCTCTAGCAGGGGGAAACACAGGCAGAAGATTTAAATATGATACTTATTCACTTGTTCATTTCCTATTTATCATGGATAGCTAGTTGCTGCTTTCATCTGGATATTACTCCACTTGGACACATATTGTAATACAGTGACAGGTCTTATTTGGTTCTGATAATCTCTCTAGATCTCTGACCCATCAAATCTACGTGGTTCTAAAACCTTTCAACTATACATATCCCTTGAGGTTGGAGAGGAGGTGGAGGAAATCCATAACTGCTGCTTTCCCTTAACTTTTCCTATATATTTTGAAATAATCCTTTTATTTTTCTCTGTAATCACCCCATTTAGAATTCCATCTGTTCACTGAAGACAAACAAAAAGGGTTCTTTAGAAATTAGCATAAGAAAAACATAAAAGTAAGAATAGTTTAAAAAATATTTTCATTTGTATTCAAAATTATTGTAAATTATTTTTAATTGAGATATAATTACATAGGGCTTGGTGTGCTGCTGTAGGATAAGCAGTGTACTGCTAACTGTGCTAACTGCAAAGTCAGCAGTTCAAACCCGTTAGCCACTCTTGAAAATCCTATACAGGGTCTCAGTGAGTCAAAACTGACTCCCAACTCCATGGCACACAATAACAAACATAATGACATGTAATAAATGCCTAAGCCTTAAGTTTACATTTAAAGTAAGTTTAGAATTACAAACAATGATATAAACATGACCCCTAATATAGATATAGAACGTTTGCATTAATTCTGTAAGGAATTATTATTATTGTGACCCTTTCTGGTCAAATCCATGTATTACTGTGTAGTCTGTCTCCATATTATGAATGAAAACAATTTTCAAATCTGTCTTATGTCAAATTTTGTCAGGCAAATCAGAATAGGTACATGTGATTTTTATTTCAGGTCAGTTATTCAAATGATTGTCTTCATAAATAATGTGCAATTTACCTTTGTATGAATACAAAGCACTTAAGAAAGTCTTCCAAACTGTGCAATGTTTTCACAAGTGTAGTAAGTGCGTTCGTTATTATGAACCATTTATTTAAGGCAAGCCATTGTAATTTTTTTACATAATAGATTTTATGGCAGTCCTGACTAAAGTATTAGTTCTCTAGAAGTCAGACTTTCATAACCCAAGAACCGACTGTAATTTCTAAAGAAAATTGGGAGTTGTACAGTACAGTGTATTGTACAAATAAGAACACCTTGTCAAGCTCTTTGGCAGTTTAGAAAGTGAAAGTATTTTGCACCATAAAAAGGTGCTGGGACTTAAGATAGCAGGGAATGGCAAAATTATAGCAAGATGGGGGAGAAGTGATACAACATATTAAAAAATGGTAAAGATTGCAAGCTAGAAAAAAATACTACTAGAATTAAAAAAATGTAATAATTTCTTAGTTCTGTAAAATATATTGGTAATGAATTCAGTATAATAAAAACTATTAAAAATGAGAAAAAATGTAGCTTAAAGATACAATGAAAAACAGTCCTACACACCTTCATTATAGAATCAATAAACTAATTAACACTACCACTAAACAGTAGAGAAACCACGAAAAATCAAGTTATTTCCAAATAAAAATGATTTTGAATAGGCATAATCAATAAACTGGTTTACAAAAGGAGATCATTATTGTTGTTAGGTGCCATCCAATTGGTTCTGATTCATAGTGATCTTATGCACAGCAAACAAAACACTGCCCGGTCTTACTCCCTCCTCATAATTGTTGTTACACTTGAACCCATTGCTGCTGCCACTGTGCCACTCCATCTTGTTGGGAGTCTTCCTCTTTTTTGCAGATGTCCTTAACCTAGTATAATACCCTTCTCCATGGATTGGTTCCTCCTGATAATATGTCCAAAATATGAGAGACAATGTTTCACCATCTTGGCTTATAAAGAGCATTCTGGCTGTACTTCTTTCTTGCAGCATGGATTTGCTTGTTCTGCTAGCAGTTTATGGCACTTTTAATAACTGTTACCACCATAACACAGATGCATCAATTCTTCTATGGTCTTCTTTATTCACTGTCCGATGTTCACAAGCTTATAAAGCTACTGAAAATACCATGGTTTGGGTAAGGCACACTTTAGTACTCACACTGTCATCTTTGTTCTTTAACACTTTAAAGAGGACATATGAAGCAGATCTACCTAAGCAATGCATCGTTTGATTTCTTGATTGCTGTTTCCATGATTATTGATAGTGGATCCAAGCAAAATGAAATCTTTGACCATTTCAGTCTTCTCTCAGTTTATCTGGATGTTATTAATTGGTTCAGTGGTGGTTATTTTTGTTTTGTTTTGCATTGATGTGCAATGTTACTGAAGGCTGTGATCTTGATTTTTATCAGTAAGTATTTTAAATTCTTCACTGTCATCAAGGAAAGTTGTATCATCTTCATATCACAGGTTATTAATAAGTTTTCCTCCAATCCTGACGCCATGTTCCTCTTCATATAATCCAGCTTCTCAGATTATTTGTTCAATCTAAATTGAGTAAATATGGTGAAATAATACAACCTTGGCACACATTGTTCCTAATTTTAAACCATCTAGTGTCCATTGTTCCTCTGGGTTTACATACAGGTTCCTCATGAGCCCAATGAAGTGTTCCAGAATACTCATTCTCCACAATGTTATCTATAGCTTTTCAATATCCACACAGTCTAAAGTTTTTGCATGTGATATTTCATTTCATGTGATATTAATGCTATTGTCCGATGATTTCCACATTCTGTTGAGTCACCACCTTTTGGAATGGGGACAAATATGGATTGCTTTCAATCAGTTGGGCAGGTAGCTGTCTTTCAAATTTCTTGACATAGATAAGTGAGTCCTGCAGTGCTGCATCAGTTTGGTGAAAGACTTCAATCTGTATTCCATCAACTCCTAGAGCCTTGTTCATTAGCAATGCCTTCAGTTCACCTTGGACTTATACCTTCCTTACCACTGACTTTTATTCATATGCTATCTCTTGAAATAGTTGAACATTGTCAATTTCTTTTTGGTTAAGAGAATTTGTGCATTCCCTTCATCTTCCATGTATGCTTTCTGTATCATTCAATATATTGCCCATAGAATCTTTCAGTATTTCAAGCGGTGACTTGAATTTTTTCTTTAGTTCATTCAGCTTAAGAAATGCTGGGAGTGTTCTTCCTTTTTTGATCTTCTAACCCCAGTTCTTTGCACAGTTCATTATAATATTTGACTTTGCCTTCTTGAGCTGCCCTATGAAATTTTCTGTTCATCTCTTTTATTTTCTCATTTCTTCATTTTGCTTTAGTATCTCTGCTGGAAAGCAAGTTTCAGAATCTCTTCTGACATTTATTTTGGTATTTTGCTTCTTTCTTGTCATCTTAATGATGTTTTGCTTTCTTCCTGTATGATGTTTTTGATGGTATTTCACAATTCTTCTGATCTTCCATCATTATTTATGCTTGAAATGGTCTCTGAATGAAGGTGGTATATGTTCAAGGACAAATTTTGCTCTCATGGACTTGTTTTAATTTTCTTCACCTTCAGCATGGGCTTGCATATAAGCAATTGATCTGTTCCACTGTCTGCCCTGGTCTTGTTTTGTCTGATGATATGGAGCTTTTCCATCATATCTTTCCATAGATGTATTCAGTTTTATTTCTGTGTATGTTATCTAGTGAGATCCGTGTGTATAGCCATCTTTTATGTTGCTTTAAAAAGGTATTTACAATGCATAAGTCATTGTTGTTGTTGTTGTTAAGCGCTGTCTAGTCAGTTTCAACACATAGCAATCCTGTATAGAGTTTTCAAGGAGCAGCTGGGGAGCTTGAACTGCTGACCTTGCAGTTCAAACTGAACTTGCAGTCCAGCGCATTAACCCAAAGTGTCACACCAGGACTCCAAATAAGTCATTGGACTTGCAAAATTCTATTATTTGGTCTCCAGCATCATTTCTATCTCCAAGGCCATGTTTTCCAACTACTGACCCTCCCTCTTGGTTTCCAAACTTTGCATTCCAATCACCAGTAATTATCATTATATCTTGACTGCATGTTTGATCCATTCAGACCGAAGAAGTTGGTAGAATTCTTCAACTGCATCATCACTGGCCTTAGTGGTTGGTGTGTAAATTTGAATAACAGTAGTTTTAACTGGTGTTACTTAATCTATTGGACAATTACCAAGTCAGGAAAGTCAGTCACTTAGTAGGACAAAAGCCAGATTGACCTAAAACATCTCCTAAGTAACTTTTAATGTCAGAAGACTGTGGTACTAACTGCAAAGTTTTCTGTGAGATTCTGATACCTGTACACTGCAAACAGTTAAGGTATTAATCACATATTAAGAAAATAGGCAGACATTACCAAACATGAACTTGGGAAAAAAACAAACTTGGAAAAAAAAATCCTTCCTTTGAGAGGATTTTTTAAAACTTTTTATTGTGTTATGGTGAAGGTTTACAGAGCAGATTGTCAGTTTTACATTCAACACATCGTGCACACTTCACTTCATCTCATTGATTGCAATCTTCTCAATGCAGCATCACTTATCCAACTTATTTTTTGTGTAATTTCTTCCTCAAGCATTCTGAATCTTTTCCTTGGGTAATTGTTGCCATTTTGAACTCTGATGCTTGGCTATAGTTTGCATACCTCATTGGTGTTGCTGTTACCTTTATAGTCTTATCTTTTATTTTTCTGAAAATTGAGTCACAGATGTGAATTCAGGTCCAGACTTGATAAGTGTCTAAGGCCATAGTGTCAGGGAAACTGCCTGGCTTTATTCAATCATTAAGCATGGTCTTTTTTTATGATTTGCAGTTTTGCTCCACATTTTCCCTTACTCTATTCAGGACCTTCTAATGAGATCCCTTTCACATTAGTCACAGGCTCTATCTAGTTCTTTTGGATTCAGAGTCATGGAGAATGCTGCTTGTGTGGTCTATTAGTCCATTGGACTAATTGTTTCGAAGCATCTTCAATTTTCATCATTATTATTTCCTCTAGACAGGGAGAAACCAATAACTGCACCTTAGATAGCCACTCAAGAGTGTTTAAGATCTCAGTTATTACCCAATAAATTGAATGTAGAGTTTTGTTCTTGTAAACTATGCTATGTCAATAGACTATAGTATCCCCTAAGACTATGATCCTAAACTTCCAAGTCTAACAAATCATTCCCACAAGGTGTTTGATTATGTCTATGAAGTTTTCATAACTCTGCCCCCTGTATGTTTCACCATATTTCAGCACATATAAACGTCCATGTACAAATATCTGCTGTCAAACCTATATATACTTGTGTGTATACGCTCACTCTTCCTCCCACACCTGCTTAGTCCGTGTGTCTATCACATGTATCTTACTGTACATCACTATTATTGAAAGATTGTGTATATAGCAATATTTACCTCTGTTACCCTTAACTCTTGCACTTCCCTCTGTGCCTTTCCCTGATGCCATTATTTTTTTGTCAAACCCCTTCTTATTATATGTTGTTATTCCCTTCCCCAAGCAAACACATATCTACCCTCCAGCCAGTGAGTTACTCCTCCTTTTCCTCTCACCCCTGGTAACTATCAAATAATGTTTCTTTTAATGTGAAAATCTTTTCATGACATTTTCTGATAGTGGTCTCATATAGTATTTGTCCTTTTGTGATTCGTTAGTTTCATTCAGTTCAGTGTCATCATTACTCTATAACGTTGCATAGTTTGATTTCTTTATTCCACATAGCTTTCTGTGCTGAGTTCATTTTGTTTGTAGACTTTCTTGCCACTTCCATTGCTGCTGTTGTA
>NW_006408577.1:18142996-18151825 GCF_000296735.1 Chrysochloris asiatica | reverse complement strand
ATTGAATAAGCATGGTGAAAGAAAACAACCCTGTCATACACCTTTCTTAATTTTAAACTATTCAGTGTTCCCATGTTCTGTTTGAATAACTGCCTCTTGGTCCATGTACAGATTCCTCATGAGCACAATTAAGTGTTCCAGAATACTCATCCTTCACAATGTTGTCCATAGCATGTCATGATCCACACAATTGCAAGCCTTTGAATAGTTAATAAAGCACAGGTAAACATCTTTCTGATATTCTCTGTTTTCAACCAAGATCCATCAGACATCAACAATGATATCAAACATGATATCTTTCTCCTGTGACTGGTCCTGCCAGACAACATGTCTGAAGCATGAAAGATGAAGCCTGGACATCCTGGCTCCTAAGCATCACTCTGGCCGTACTTCCTTCTTCTACCACAGATCTGTTTGTTCTTTTGGCAGTCCATGGTATTTTAATATTCTTCTCCAACTCGTAACTCAAATGCATCAATGCTTTTGCTGTCTTCCTTATTCACTGTCCATTTCACATACATATAAGGTTACTGACAATACCATGGCTTGGATCAGGCACCACTTAGTCCTCAAACTGACATCTTTGCCCTTGAACACTTTACAGAGCTCTTGTGCAACAGATTTGCCTAATGCGATATATTGTTTGATTTCTTGACTGTTGCTTCCATGAGTGTTGATGCTTAATTTGAGCAACATGAAGTTTTTGACAACTTCAGTCTTTCCTCCAATCATGTAGATGTTGTTTGTTTATTGGTCCACTGGTGAGGATTTTTGTCTTCTTCACATTGAGGTGTAACCCTTATGGAAGGCTGTGGCCTTTTATCATCAGCAGGCATTTTAAATTCTCTTCACTTTTAGCAAGCAATGCTGTATCGTCTGTGTATTGCAGGTTGTTAATGAGTTTTCCTCTAATCCTGATGCCATATTTTTCTTCATAGGTTCTAGCTTCTCAGATTATTTGCTCAGCATGCAGATTGAATATGTATAGTGAATGAATACAACCCTGGCACACACATTCCCTTATTTTAAACCATTTGGTGTTCCCTTTTTCTGATCAAACAACTGCCTCTTGGTCTATGTACAGGTTCCTCATAAACACAATTACGTGTTCCAGAATACTCATATTTGGAAATGTCCATAGCTTGTAATGATACACACAATTTAAAGCCTTTGCATTGTCAGTAAAGCACAGGAAAACACCTTTGTACTCTTTGTTTTCTTTTACAGTTTTCTATGTATTTTAATTCATTGAAAATAACTTCTTTCTCAAGTAGTTTCAATATCCATTTCTTTCTCATAAATATTTTCTGGCTCTGTGTCCTGTTCATTTTTTTGAGATAATCTGTCTTGTTTTTTCATGTGAACTGACCCATTCTGCTGTATTCAAGCATTGAACTATCATTATATTTGTATTTAACTAATAACTGCATATTGGTGTGTTGTTAGGCCCACACTATCTGCCTACTGCTGAGTGCAATAGAGAATGATGCTGTGTACGCAGTTCTATGTACGTTGTTCGTGTAGCAGTTTAGGACAGGTTTGACTGTTGTTGGCTGCTGCCTATTATTGATAAGGGACTCCTGGCATGATGCTGTAGAATCAACATTAGACTGTGAACTACAATATTGTCAGTTAAAACCCACCAGCTGTTCCTTGAAAACCCGATACAGGGTTGCTGTAAGATGAAATCACTTAACAACAAAGTGTTGATAAGGTGGTAGAGGATCTGGTAGTGGCCCTCACCCAGTGGGTGAGCTGAAAAAGTGGCTGGACTGCATGGGCACAGTTAATGTGTCCTGTCAGGTGGGATAAGAAAAACAAAATAAAAAATTTAAAAAGGGGCAAGAAATTAATGGAGAAACAAACAGCTATACAGCAACAAGAAAAAATAATGTAATAACTAAAGAGAAGGAAAAAAGGGTAAAGAATGTAAAAACAGAAGAGAAATATAAGACAGAAAATAAAAAGAAAAGACAATAAACAAAACTACAGATTGGAAGAGAAAAAGATGAGAACAGTAAAGAAACATCAAGAGAGAGGAAGAATAAGAGGGTTGGAGGGAAAGGAAAGAGAAACAGGAAAAGAAAGAAAGAAAGCAGAGTAAAAAGAATAAAAAACAAAGAAAGAGAGAAGTAGAAAAAACAAAGAAATTTTAAAACTGGGGCAAGAGTCAAACTCAGAAAGGAGAAAACTGTAGCTCAAAAGGTGCAGTGTGTGGATGCATGAGAGGTCCAGGAACATGGTCCTAGATGGAATTTTTGTAGGCCTAGGTGTAGTTTGTGGGAGTACCATGGCTACATACAGTAAGAACTAGACAGCAAACCACAAGGTCCATGGATCAAGTCTGCCATCTGCTCCAATAGAAAAAGATGAGACTTTCTTCTACTAAGATTTAAAGCCTCAGAAACTCTATGCAGGGGTACTATGAATCAGAACTGACTCAGAAACTCTATGCAGGGCTGCTATGAATCAGAACTGACTCAACAGCACTTAACAACTACAGGTGTTGTCTATGATCAGGGCACCTGATCTAGAAGTAATTTGAGCCAATTCAAATGGTGGCTGAAATCAGGCTCCTTGTTCTCAAAGGGAATTTTTTTGGTATAGAGGGCAGGTGAGGTGAAGGAAGTTATTTATGGAAGGTCTTTCTGCTTGCTCAAGAGTAGCCAGGGATACGACACTGCATCCTTATGATCTAGTGAGGCGAATTTCTCATTCCTCCAGATTTCAGGTGGTGTACCCATGCCGAATTCACAATAGCTTGGATCTGACTTATGGCAAAGCAGGAACTGTGTAGGTAGTAGATGAGTATGGGGGAATGATCATGCTTATGGTCAACAAAAGGGTGTGGGGAACAAGGAAGAACCATACCTTTCTCTTCACCAGTCATTGGTGTGTGTTTGTGTTGTCAGGCTGCAGTCTCCATTGAATGCTGCTTACAAAAAATTCAAGATAACTCCATCACTTCAGGCCAGCAGATGTTCACAATGTATCTCCTCTCTTGCCACTTTTGTTCAGCTTCTCCTAGTTGGGATTCAGTGCACTTCTCTAACCTTTCTTCTGAAGCTCAGCACTCAGGGACTATCATCTACATCTGTTTCAGTTGGACCTTCATATCTTTGCAATGGAGGGTCTGTGTAGTGCATTTGTCAAGTTTGTAACCTTACCAGAAGCCTTTCAATACATTTTTTTTCCAAAGATAAAATTTTAAATCCATGTAATTAACGTATTACTCAAAATACGGACACAAGGCATGAAAAGCAGTGGTAATGTAAACAATGTGCTGTTATTATGAGTCCATTTCTACTCATAGCATTCCTGTGCATAACAAAACAAAATACTGCCCATCCCTGTACCATCCTCACACTTGTTGGTTTGTCTGAGTTTATTGTTGCTTCCACTGTCAAATCATGGTGTTGAGGATTTTCCTCTTTTTTATGGACCCTCCACTTTAGCAACAATGATGTCTTACTCCAAGAACTGGGCCTTCTGGACAGTATGCCCAATATAAGAGAGACAGAGGCTCTGGAACCTCACTTCTAAGGAGCACTCCGGCTGTACTCATTTCAAGACAGATTTGTTTATTATTCTGGAAATCCAAAGTATTTCAAGATTCTTGACAGCACCATAATTCAAATGTATCAATTCATCTGCTGTCTTCCTTTCCACATGTGTATGAGGAAATTGCAAATACCATGACATGGATCATGTACACCTTAGTCCTATTTCCTGTCATAGTAAGCTACATGAATTCATAATTCAAAATGGCTAATAACAGTCTATTTCGGCTTACTAATGACTAGGATAGTGATGTCCATGTGTTTCCATTTCATTTTGGATGACTTCCAATACTCCTAAATTCACATTTCATAAATTCCATGTTTGATTATTAATGTATGTTTGAAGTTGTTTCTTCCTATTTTAAGTTCTGTCCTATCATCAAACAAAGGTCCCCAAAAGTTTTTCTTCATGAAGATCAACTCGACTTTGAGGAAGAACATTTCCTCAGTCGTATTTTGAGTGCCTTCCAACCTAAGAAGTTCATCTTCTGGATCTATGTTAGACAATGATTCTCTGCTATACATAGGTTTTCAGAGGCTACCTTTTTAGAAGTGGTTTTGTTTCTCCTGCTTGCTAGCTTGTTTAGTCTTGAAGCTCCACTGAAATCTGTTTACCATGAATGACCCTGTTGGTATTTAAAATATTAATGGCAAAGTTTCTAAGATCACAGCAACAGACAAGCCAGCATAGAAGACCAAACTGACATATGGAAAAAAATCACTGGGGACTACTAATTCAACTTAAATATAAAATGAATCCTAAGGATCTATAACAATTATAGAGAACAGAAAATAAATGATAAAAAACCTACCCAAAGTAGTAATAACAACCTAATTAACTAACAAAGTAGAGGGAAAGGTCATATTAGAAATAAAGGATTTCTAAGCTCTCATACTTCACAAGTGGTTACTTTATTCTCCCTCAAAATATTGATTTTAGTTTAATTTTGTCTTTTTAAAAATATGTATACATTTATATTTTTATCTTTCTATCCATAGAAGGATAATTTATTTAATAGATGCATCTTATATACAATATCACATGTATCTCATATGCAGAGAAAAATTCTGCAAACATGTTTTATTAATCATACTCTCACTTATCAGTCAGGATTTGGATTGTTGTTTTACACACATTTCTGACTTATTTGAAAACTCTGCAATGTGTATGTACCATTTCTACAAAAGCAAAAATATTGCTTTAATAATGAAGATGGAACGCAAACATTATATATATATATATATGTTATTGTCAAGTGCCGTCGAGTCGGTTCCGACCTATAGCGAACCTGAACAGGGTTTCCGAGGCTGTAAATCTTTACAGGAGCAGAAAGCCTCCTCTTTCTCCTGCTGAGCAGCTGGTAGTTTCGAACTGATATATATATATATTCAAAATATGTTGTCACTGGCTAAATCTGGCTAATGGAGATAAACAATGATCCTTTTCTTTCTTTTTCCCTACATTAATATAGAATAAAATATTTAAAAGGAAAACTGAATAAGTAGCCTGTTCTTTCTTCTTTTAAGGCTCTGAAGTCTGAATAAAAGTATTTTAGATTTAAATTCCTTTTCTGCCTTTCCATTTGTAGCTTTACATTATAAGATGAATTAAAGAAATAATTTGCTCAGTACGGTAGAATTGCTGTGTGGATCTCCATCAGCAATAACACAGAATAGTGGATAAAGTGGTTCAGTGGACAGTTCCAGAACTCTGAACCATATATATAGGAATATTTGAAGAGTTTGAAGGCTTATTGTCAGTGGAATTTGTAGCAGAAGAAAGAAATCCAGTGTTGTTTTGGGCTCTTTCTCTCCCTATATTATCTAAGAAAAGACAACAATTGTCATATAGTCAAGCTACAATCACAACCTATAAAATCCCACAATCCAGTCAAGAACCAATACCTTTTGCCATACACCAGGGGGGCAGACAACACCTGTGAAAGTTACTCTGAGTTACATAATAAGAAGACTGAAAAGAGAAGCTCACCTCCTGATCACATCCACCTTGAGGCAATCAGAAAGCATAAACAATAGCAAAACACACACTCATTTAAGTATTAAGGCCACATCTAACTACTGAACTTGCCCAAAAAACAGAAATCAGCACATGTCCAGAAACAAGATAAAGTGAGTGAGACAAATATCTGTAGGTATTTTTAGGAGTGTAGACCTACACTCCATACTGGAAATATAGCAGGCTTTGGAAATGACTGAGAAGGAATTCAGAAAAATGATTATAAAATGTATCAAAACACTCTACAATGGAGTTGAGAAAAATAAGGTAAAGTCAGGAAAGCACTACAGGAACAATCAAATAAGATAGATATAGGATTGAAAATAATTCAAAACCTACAGAAAGAGGTCCAAATGATAAATAATAGAATATCATAAATGGACAATACACTAATAGGGTAAAGGGATAGAATTGAAGAGATGGAAGGCAGAACTCGTGAGCTGGAAGACAATTTCTCAATACTATTAAGATTCAACAACAAGCAGAAATTAAAGGATAAAAAAAATTGGAAGAAGGTCTAAGATTCATGTTTGACAACATGAAGAGGAATAACTTAAGAATTATAAGCATTCCAGAACAGGAAGGCTCACACAAGTCCACAGAGGAGATAGTTGAAGAGCTGCTCAAAGAAAATTACTCTAGCATCCTGAAGAGTGAAAAGGTAAGTATTCAAGAAGCTCAACAAACACCAGGAAGAATAGACCCCAAAAGAAAATCACCAAGACATATCATAATAAAGCTCTCCAAAATCAAAGATAAGGAGACAATTCTGAAAGCAGCTAGGGAAAAGAGACGCATTACATACAATGGCAAGCAAGTCAGATTAAGCTCAGATATCTTAGCAGAAACCATGCAGGCAAGAAGGCAATGGGGAGACATATATAAAACCCTGAGAGAAAAAAATGCCAACCAAGAATCTTTTATCCAGCAAAGCTATCAATCAAATACAATGGTGTAATCAAAACATTCCAGATTAAACAGAACCTAAGGGATTTTGGCAAAGTCAACCCTGCACTGCAAAGCATTCTAAAAGGAGTTCTGTGAACTGATAACAAACAGGAATAGAAAACAACCAGTGATTGACATATGTAACTGTACCACCCAGAACTCAGTCAACAAATGGAAGAATCAATAAGAACAAATTCAGAGGATCTGGGAGATCGGTCTAGGATCAAAACAATTACAGTGTGAAAGAAGATAAACATGTAGGAACAGAGATCAAGGTGGTGAGAAGGTCAGGTACATTATAGGATAAAATAGACTGTCTTAAATGGAGGGGAAAGTTAATGGAATATAAAGTAACCTCAAAGAAAATTAATATGTCACAACATACCAAGAAAGTGAAAATCCAAGAACATGCAAACATTAAAACTATGAGGAAACTGACAAGAAAGAATACAAAAAACATGAACTCCACAGACATGCAGAACAAAGACACCAGTAGCATCACACAAAAACAAACATAATGACAGCAATCAATCCATAATTATCGATAATTACACTGAAAATAAATGGATTAAATGCACCACCAGTTAAGAGGTGGAGAATGGCAGAATGGATAAGAAAACAAGATCCTTCAATACACTGTCTGTAGGAGGCACAACTTACACACAAAGACAAAAACACACTAAAAGTCAAAGGATGGAAAAAATATACCAAGCTAATTGCAATAAGAATGAGCAGGAGTGGTAATACTAATCTCTGATAAGAGAAAAGTTAAGGCAAAAACCAGCATAACAGATAAAGATTATCATTATCTCATGATTAAACAGACAATTGAATTTAAAAAGAATCTATGCTTCCAATGAAAGAGCTCCAAAATATATAAAGCAAACTCTAATAGATTTTAAGAAAGAAATAGACAAATCTACAGTAATAGTGGACAATTTTAATACACCACTTTCAAAAATGGATAGAACAACCAGAGAGAAATTTGACAAAGACACAAAGGAACAGAGACAGCACAATCAGCCAAATGGACCTCATAGATATGTACAGAACATTCAACCCAACAAAAGCACAAGCCTCCATAAATTTACAAACATCAAAAAACTACTAACATCTTTTCAGACCACAATGCTATCAAATTTGAAATCAGCAATAAGAAGATCAAGGAAATAAAATCAAATACATGGAAACTGAATAACACCCTGCTGAAAAGCTACTGCATATTAGAAGAAATAAAACGTTAATTCACAAAGTTCCTAGAAACACAACATATCATAATCTTTGCAACAAGGCAAAAGCAATGCTGAGAGAACAGTTTATTGCAATAAATGCACACATCCAAAAATAAGAAAGAACCAAAATCAACACACTAACACAACATCTCCAACAACTAGAAGCAGACCAGCAAAGTAAATCTACAGTCAACAGAAGAAAGGAAATAATAAAGATAGAGCAGAAATAAACAAGATAGAAAACAGAAAAACTATAGAAAGAATCAACAGGACAAGAAACTGGTTCATTGAAAGAATTAATAAAATCAACAAACCATTGGCCAACCTAACAAAAGAAAAGAGGGAGACCCAAAAAGAAGAAAGACCCAAAATCAACACACTAACACAACATCTCAAATAACTAGAAATAGATCAACAAAGTAAATCTACAGACAACAGAAGAAAGGAAATAATAAAGATTACAGCAGAAATAAATGAGATAGAAAGCAGAAAAAACTATAGATAGAATCAACAGGACAAGAAGCTGGTTCTTTGAAAGAATAAAATTGACAAACCATTGGCAAACCTAACAAAATAAAAGAGGGAGAAGACATAAATAACACACATAAGAAATCACATGGGTGATGTCACAACAGAAGCAATAGAAACAAAAAAGAATAATAACAGAATATTATGAAGAATTGTATTCCAATAAATTTGAAAATCTAGAGGAGATGGATATATTTTTAGAAAAGCATGACCTACCTAAACTTACACAGATTTAAGTAGAAAACTTGAACAAACTTTTAACAAAGGAAGAAATTGACCAGGTCATCAAAAAACTCCCAACCATAAAAAGTCTAGGTCCAGATGGCTTCACTGCTGAGTTTAACCAAACATTCAAAGACGAATTGTCACCAATTTTGCTCAAATTATTCCAGAATATAGAAGAGGATGTAAAACTCCCTAATATATTCTATGAAGCAAGCATAACCCTCATACCAAATCAGGTAAGGAAAGTTATAGACCAATATCCCTTATGAACATAGATGCAAAAATTCTCAACAAAATCCTAGCCAACAGAATCCAGCAG
>NW_006408577.1:18139545-18142146 GCF_000296735.1 Chrysochloris asiatica | reverse complement strand
AAAAAAAAAAATTACAAACTTTATATGGAAATGGAAGAGACCCAGAATGAGCAAAGCACTGCTTAAGAAGAAGAACAAAGTTGGAGGCCTCTCACTCCCTGATTTCAAAATTTACTACATGGCTACAGTGGTCAAAACAGCCTAGTACTTGTCCAATGAAAGATACATAGATCAATGGAACAGAATTGAGAATCCAGAAATTAACCCATACACATACAGCCAACTGATCTTTGACTAAGGACCAAAGTAAATTGAGTGGGAAGACATAGTCTCTTCAACAGATGGTGCTAGAAGAATTGGAAATAGATATGCAAAAGATTGAAACAAGACCTTTACCTCACTCCATATACAAAGACCAACTCAGCATGGATTAAAAGCCTAAATGTGAATCCCAAAATTATGAAGGTCATCAATGAAAAAATTAAAGGTTCTAATCCTGCAGCTCTGGTAGCATAGTGGTTAATAATCCAACTGCTAACCTCAAAATTGGCAGTTTGAACTACTAGCCATTCCGCGGGAGAAAGATGAGGCTTTCTGCTCCCGTAAAGATGTACAACCTTAGAAACCCTGTGCAAGGTCACTATGAGTCAGAACCGACTCCACGGTACTCAACAACTACAACAATCCTGGGCACACACAGACTATGAAACATTGTGAAAATTACACAAAAGAAGACAAAATAGATGATTGGGACACTCTAAAATTAGAAAACTATTTGTATAAAAGGATTTCACCAAAAAAAGGTAAAAAGGGATCCCACAAAATGGGAAAAAGTCTTTTGCAATGGCATATCAGACAAGAGACTAATTTCTAAAATTTATTGGAAACTACAACACTTCTACAAGAAAAAGACAAGTAACCCAATTAGAAAATGGCCACAGGACATGAACAAATACTTCAACAAAGAAGACCTTCCAGCAACCAACAAACATGAAGGAATGTTCACGATCATTAGCCATTAGAGAGATGCAAATCAAAACAACAATGAGATATCATTTCATACCAGCAATAACAGTGAAATTCAAAAATGCAGAGAATAATAAATGCTGGCAAGGATTTGGAGAGACTGGGCCCCTCCTACATTGCTGGTGGGGATGCAAAATTGTCCAACCACTCTAGAAAACAGTATGAAGCTTCCTCAGAAACGTGAAAATAGAAATACCATATGATCCAGCAATTCCTCTACTTGGTATATATCCACAAGGAATATATACAAGTAGATATATGTACAACAATGTTCACAGATGCACTAGTCATGATAGCAAAAAGATGGGAGACAGCCCAAGTGTCCACCAATGGAAGAATTGATAAACAATCTTTAGTACATACACACAATGGAATATTATGCTACCTTGAAGAATAACAAGGAAGCTGCAAGCCCCCACATAACATGGATGAACCTGAGGACATTATTCTGAGTGAAATTAGTCACAGAAGGACAAATATTGCATGAGACCATTATTGTAAAAACTTAAGAAAAGATATCCATACTGAAATAAAAATAAAAATAAAAAACCTTTGTTGGATACTGGTGAGGTTGGAATGAGGGGGTTTGGGGATGTGGAGGGAAGAGCAACAGTAGAGCACAGGG
Source organism: Chrysochloris asiatica (assembly GCF_000296735.1). Lineage (NCBI taxonomy): Eukaryota > Metazoa > Chordata > Mammalia > Afrosoricida > Chrysochloridae > Chrysochloris > Chrysochloris asiatica. Next base: position 18,140,555 of record NW_006408577.1, on the reverse strand, counting down.
TAGGAGCAGACACATCACAGCTTGGGTGTTGGGGGGGCAGTACACAATAAGGAGGGAGAGGAAGAACAAGGTACATAGGGGAACACTGAGACAGGTTTGCATGGCCTAAGTGGAAAAGAGGTAAATAGTAATGCATGCTCAATCTTGGAGCAACAGGGCTCTGTGATACAGAACTCAAAGCATAGTTTGAAGAGGGGAAATAATACTATGATACCGTGTATAGGACCTTACATGGAATCCTGAGCCCCATCCAGAGCCTTCTGAGTCAGGACATTCCCACTAGAAAGGACAAGCAGACCAACCTGAAACAGTTAGAGCAACAGAAGATACATCTTAAAAGAAAGATCATCATGAAAAACTCAAAACAAAAATGGCAGTATGACTGGCTACTACAAGAGTAAGTAAGTTGTTTTCCAGGAAGCCATCAAGGCAAGCAATCAAGTTCCTTCAGCACAACCCCCATCTAAGACTGAAACCCAAAGGGAACACATGAGCAGGCATGTAAGCTTGCTGATGACTACATTGGTCTACTGGTGAGTTGAAAAGGGGGAATGGCAGCAATGGCAAAAATGGGCTGAGATCAGCCATGTTCCACAGACTCCTGTTGACCTGCAGATGAGAGGGAGAAGAGGAAGGGTTGATTGGTCCAAATTGTGGTGAGACCTGGGGACACCTGAGCCTATGGATAAAGATACAGCCACAAAGGGCTATAGGTGAGAGTGAAGCATCAGCTGATATGAAGTGAAAGGAGGTGCACAAGAACACGCAAAGTTGCAGATAGTACCCATTTGACCTAGCTTCAATTGTTTGATAATCAGAACTCAACTAGAGGAAGATAAAAAAAGAAAAAAAACCACTTGTCTGGGGATATTCATCAGCTACATGCTCAAATTTATGATGTAAGTAATTCTCAAAGTGAACACTGAATGGCTACTAATTTACTACCCCTGCTAGAGAGTAAGATCCCCTAAGAACTTGATTGAACCTCAGCATAGTGATCCTGCTTGGTC
>NW_006408577.1:18130145-18138950 GCF_000296735.1 Chrysochloris asiatica | reverse complement strand
ATGATATATGGAGGGGATAATAATCAATGTAATGAAACAAGCTATATGAATGGTTGAATGTGAAGCTGATGATGTGCCCTGTAAACTTTCACTCAATGCAAAATAAAAAAATTTAATTAAAAAAAAAAAAGCATTTTTTTGATAAAGGAAAGGAGGGTAATTAAATTGCTACAATTTGATGAACTTGCCTATACTCATGGAGGTAGTAACTCTAAATACCAACAGAGAGGGAAGCAGTCTTCACATCGAGTATCAATGCTATCCCCTCTGTACAGGGTAGATGGTTGTGGTTATGTGTCATGGAGTCGGTTCCGAATAATAGTGACCCTGCACAGGGTTTCCAAGACTATAAATCTTTACAGGAGCAGAAAGCGCCTCATCTTTCTCCTGTGGAACAGCTGGTAGTTTTGAACTGCTGACCCTGAGGTTAGCAGCCCGATTTGTAACCACTACGCTACCAGAGCTTCTTAATAAATTGTATATGTATGAAAAAAAGAAAAATTAATTTTTTAATTGACAATGAGTTATTCCAGCAATGCTGTTACCTTGTTTTTTATAACTCTCAAATCTGATCTCTATCTAAACAAACGATAGGTTTCATCTCTCGTAATTTGTATGCAGCACAATTTTTAAAAATGTATGATATAAATCTTCTATTATGGCTGGCTGCAATAATGGGTTCAAGCATAGGAAAAGTTGCGAGAAGGTACAGGAACTGACAGTGCTTTCTTCCTTTGTACATAGGGTTTCTGTGAGTCAGAACCTATTCCGAAGGCACCCAACAACAAAAGTAATAGATACTTACTTCTCTTGCCTCTCCTGCAATTTTCTGAGTCAATTTTTTTTTTTTAATTTTATTATTTAAAAGGTTTACTCTTTATGTGATTGACAAGTATTTTCAATTCTTATGCTCAATCTACTTGAACAGTTAATTTCAGAGTGAGGAGAAAAATGTTCACTAACATCCTATTTAATTTAGAAATTAAATGTTGAGATTACTGCTATAAATAAAGATCATATACATAGAATAAAATGTGAGGAACAGAATTTCACCATTCTATATATTAAATTCATTGTGAATTGGAATTTCACAAAGAATTAAATTATATTTTAAATAGTGAACACTGACATTTAGAGATATTTCATTCTTTTTAAATCCAATTTTTAACAGCCTATAGCAGGATTTCAGAAGTACTAAAATCCCTGCCAATTACCTTTCTCCAAAATATAATTTCAGTCAGCATTATCACTCAATGTAACCAACAAAAATCAGAAATCCACTTCAAATGTCCTTCAAATAGCTAAAAGATGAATACAAGGGGATATGAAATGCAAAATTCAGAAGATGGGGCCTGACTTTGACACTTACTTGGTCTGATAGAGCAATTTTGTCTCTATATAGATCTCACTGTATAAGAAAAAGAGAGGGGAAAATAAATCTGTAATGTGTCACCTTATCTAAATAAGGTACCTGTCATTCCAGAAATTCTATTTAAAGTGTCATAGATGTTTGTATTCAACCAGAAAATCTCTTTTTTCCTTAGGAAGTAGAACTTTTAAAAGAGAAAGTAATACTAGTAAAGTATTTTCTTGCTAGTGATGCTCTGAAGAATGGAAACTTAGTATTTTATTAAAGTAAACCTTGGCTATAGAGAGTAAGAAACCAACCACAGTTGAGTCACCAAAGGGACAGCTTCCTTTAACATGACAAACATTGACTTATCATTTTTTTCCCACATATTATATAATTTCTTTTCAAACTTTCAGCATATTATTAAATTTTTCTGTAAATCAGACCCTCACTTTCTAACTTCATGTCTTTGCAACTTTTATTTTTTACAGAAAAACATTGTAAGTAAATTTGAATAGGATCATTCTTTCAATTGGTCAGGGCCTACAAGGAGTGGAGACATTTTTGTTAAGTATAGGTGAATATTTGGAGATCAATTTTGTTTTGTTTTATTTTCATCTACAATCTACTCCCTTTCTATTATACAACATAAGATTCAAAGAATGAATTGATTAGAGTTTCATTTTCTTTACCACTCTTCCTTTCACAAAATATCTACAATTTATTACACTTAATTCCTCGTCATTTGTTCCTATCCTGTCAACATTTTCTATGCAACAAAAACCAGGCCACACAAGAAGTGACTGGCTTACAAGCTTTCAAGAGGGAGCCTAGTTCCAGATGGGGGTGGGGAGGTGGAAGGTAGAATCCCCACTGAATGATTTCCAATCTGTTGGGACCAGGCTGGCTGAAGGAAATGGGGATAAGACTCTTGTGGCACAATAGTGAATAATTGCCATCAGGACTGACTGTGAGGCTAGGAAATATAGAGGTAGATGCTTTTTGACAAAAGGAGGAGAGTGATTGATTTTGCAGCCCAGGTACAGAGGTCCCTGGGACCATCAAGTGAGAAAAACGGAGAGCGGGACACTACCCTGAGAGGCAGTGATGCCAGGAATGGCGACAGAGATGATGACGTGGACAGATGGAGCAGCTGGGTACACTGGACTCAGAGAGGGAGACGGGCTGTGTGCTGGCGGCCATGTGTGGACCAATGTAGTGCACCCTTAGGTTATTTGATGATGCATGAAGTGAGATTATAATCATTGCAATGAAAGGAAATATGATAGCATGAGTGTAACGCTGATGTTCTCCCAAGTAAACCTCACAATAAAAACTTGAAAAAACACCAGGCCACATCATCAACTTCTTTGATTTCTTCAAAATTGAAATTTCAATTGGGAGAAGAAAACTGGAAGAGGAGTTGTGAATCCATAGTTGCTAGCTACAATCATATTAAAGTTTCCATTTTGTTTAAGCAAAATTTAAGAAATATTTCTACCACTTGAAACTGGGTTCCTCAAGATCAAACATGTGCAAAACTCAGATACCTGATTCATAATTTAAAGTTTATGTGGGACAATGCCAAGATGCAGTAATTGAAAACAACATTCCTGATAAAATGAAAAAACAAATTAAAAATTTTTCATAATTTAAATTGAATATGTGACCGTAGCCTGAACACATATATATTCACACACATACAACCTCGTTTCATTTATTGGCATGATTAGCTTCTAAAGACCAGATTATCATATGAAAATCAGTCATATACAAAATGGAGGATAATCACATTAGATCACAAAATGGAAGTATAAGTGTCAAACCACTGAGATTCATTGTCCAGTCAAGTGGACATATAACCTTAATCTTAACAGCCAGAGTTACTCTCACCTCACACGTTGGCATTCATTCCTGCCATATGTACATCATTGGTGTGTAAAAAAGTCAGATAGTAAATGTTTTACTCTTGTCATCAATGTGAAATGTTGACTAACAAGATGGTCAATAAGTGAGAAGTTGGTGTACATTGGTAGAAACTAGTTTTAAAAATGTTAAATGTAACAATTAGCTGAAATACTGACTAGCTTATTTTTTTACCAACATTAAAATTTAAAATTTTTAAATTTTTTCGTTTCACACCTAAATATTTGCGTTTTCACATATTTTCATAATTAATAAATACTATGGACTAGAGTTGGCTCTGTGGGCTAATGCGTTAGACTGCAGTCGTTTAAACTGCAAGGTCAATGGTTCAAGCTCACCAGCTGCTCCTTGGAAACCCTATACAAGGTTCTATGAGTTGAAATCAACTTGACAGCACTTAACAACAACAACATGGACTAGAGTTTAGCGTTATTCTCTATGAATATTTATTATTATACTTGGTAAGAATTGAGACATAAGTCTTTGGTATATTGATTTTTTTTTAATTTTAAAAAGGTAATATAATGTAGCTACATGCTGTAGGATAATCACTGGACTGCTAACCACAAGATCAATGGTTCAAACCCAACAGCCACTTCCCAAAAGTCCTATATAGTGTTGCTATGAGTAAGAACTGACTCAATAGCACTTAACAACAACAGCAACATGCTAAGTAACTGGTATGCATATATGCACTAAGTACATGGAGTGCATCTGTACACTTTGAATTTTACTGTTATTTGATATTTAAAAGAGTATTTGAAATCTATTCATTTCATCTAATATCTTTGATTTCTGTATATTTCTAGACATGAGAGAGAAAACCTATAGAGGTAAGATGATTTCTTCTTTCAGACTACACAATGCCATGCTTTCTCAGATACTTTCAACTGATCTTATCTTTCTTTTCTTTAGTAATCAAATGTGTTACATCTTGCATGTTGTGTCCTCAGTATTTGCTTGTTGTTGTTAAGTGATGTTGAGTCGGTTCTAACCCATAGTAACCAAGTATAGGGTTTCTGAGGAGCAACTGGTGAACTTGAACTGCTGATATTGTAGTTCAAACTTACTTTGCAGTCTAGCATAGTAACCCACAGTGCCACACCAATACTCAGTATTGTAGCGGCTCCCATATGGGATAGCACAAGTTGAAATAACTGACAAAATATGAATTCATAAATATCCTTCAAATGTATATTTTGCTAAATATAAACTACACACTGTGTCATATTCACCTAAAAGTCTTCAACAGTTCATAGAACATGAATTAAGAGGTAATAATTTTTTCCCATAAACTTTCTGAAACCTCTTGTTCAGAAGTAATAGAACATAGTACAAGAGTGAGTTAAAAATTATCTGCACTCAGGTATTAAATTTTTTATCTGTGGATGATGACAATATTGAGCATGCAAATGAAATGATTCTGTCAAATATATAAGTGACAATTGGTTATGTGGGAATCATTATGTGGCAGACTTGGGTTTTAAAAAGTTTGTGTAAGATGGGTACCAAAACAATCTATGAAAAAACATAAGCAGAAATGTTTGGACATCCACTAACAAAATTTGGACCGATATTTGTAGGAAGGTAAAGTTTCTTTTAATAAAAGCATTAGGGAGAGGCAGGGATTAATAGCAGATTAGGGAGAAGTGCAGTGCAGACCTCTGCCCACCATAACTCAAAATATTGGAGGTAGCAGGTTCAGAGGATGGTACTGGAACTCTGAATTACATACAAAGGAATATTTAGAAAATTTGAAGGCTTGCAACCAGTGAGATTTGTAGCAGAAGTAAGAAATGTATTGTTTTCTGATTGGTAGTAGCCAGTTGGCTCCCAGAGTGACCATTGTGGGTGTGATGGAACAGGTGAAGGATCAGAGGAGCACTCACACAGTTTGACAATTTCAGAGGTAATGGTGTGAACATTCTTTTTTTTTCTTTTTCTTCTCTTGCTCCTTAGTCTCTCACTTTCTGCACACCTCCATTTGGTGACTAGATGGATTGCTAAGCAAGTGGATACTCCCCCATATCTGGAAGGTTTTACTACACATGTGCACAGATCTGCTCAGCAAAGATCCCTGGGCCCAGAATTGAGGAAGTGGGAGTAGTCAACAGGAACTGCTTAAAACTGAACAGTCTTCCAGAATGGCCCAAGCTGGCCAAGAAAGGGACATTAAAGTAATACTCATATTTTGTTACAGATTTTCTTCTTCTTTTCTTTTATGTGATTATAGACTATAGTACCAAATCTGTTGTTGTTGTTTTTCTGTTGTTGTTTTGTTTTTAGGTCCCCTTTTACCTTAAAGGGGGTCTTTCTTTCCCTATGTCACCCAAGAAGAGACAACATAGCCATGCTGCAATCACATCCTATAAAATCCCACCATCCAGGAAAGAGCCAATACTAGCTGTTATACACCAGACAGACAGACAGCACCTGCTATAGTTACTTTGAGTTGAGTAGTAAGACAAGTGGAAAGGGTAACCCATCTCCTGATCACATCTCCCTGAGGGCAATCATAAAACTCAATAATATATCAACATATGTTAATTTAATTATTGAAGATGCCCAAGAATAGACTGACCATTTCAGCACATGTCCAGAAACAAGATACAGTAACTGATACAAATGAGCTTAAGGTAAACCTAGACTTCCTATTGGAAGTATGGCAGGTTTTGGAACTGCCAAAGAAGGAATTTAGGAGAATGATATTGAACTTAATCAAAACACTCCACAAAGGGTTTGAGGGAAAAAAAAAAAAGGAAGAAGTCAGGCAAGCACTACAGGAACAAACAAATAAGATAAATACAACATTGGAAACAATTCAAAATCTACAAAAAGAGGTCCAAATGATTAATAAAATATAAGAAAAAGACAATACACTGAAAGGGCAAAGGAGTAGAATTGAAGAGATGGAAGCCAGAACAAGCGAGCAGGAAAACAAATTTCTCAACACTGCTAAGATAGAAGAGCAAACAGAAAAAGGATTTTAAAAAATCTGAAGAAAGTCTAAGACTCATGTCTTAGAATAAATTAGAAGAATAATTTAAGAACTACCAGCATTCTTAAGAATCACACAAGTCCAAAGAGGAGATAGTTGAAGAGCTCTTAGAAGAAAATTTCCAAAAATCCTGAAAAATGAAAAGATAAGCATTCAAGATCAATGAAACTCAGGAAGGATAGACCCCAAAAGAAAATCACCAAGACTTATCATAATCAAGCTCTCCAAAGTTAAAGATAAGGAGAGAATCATGAAAGCAGCTAGGGGAAAGAGAAGTGTTACATATAAAGGCAAACAAATCAGATTAAGCTCTGATCTCTTAGCAGAAACCATGCAGGCATGAAGGCAATGAGGAGACATATAAAAGCCTGAACAAAAAAAACAAAAACAAAACTGCCAACCAAGACTTGTCTACCCAGCAAAGCTGTCCATCAAATACAACGGTGTAATAAAAACATTCCTGGATACACAGATGTTAAAAGATTTGCCAAAGCCAACCAACCACTTCAAAACATCCAAAAGGGAATTCTTTGGACTGAGAACAAAAAGTACTAACAACAACCAGAGACTGACATATGTGGCAGCACCATCCTGAACTCAATCAACAGATGAAATAGTCCAGATGAGAAAAAAATTATAAGAAAGAATTCAGAGGATTTGGGAGGTGATTTTCTGATCAAAACAATTACAATGTGAAAGAAGGTAAAAACATAGGAATAGAGATCCAGGTGGTAAGGAGGTCAGGTAGATTACAGGATAAACTAGACTGTTTTAAATGGAGGGAAAAGTAAATAGAGATAAGATAACCTCAAAGAAAATGAATACTTTACAACATATCAAGAAAATGAATATCCAAGAAGAACATAGAAACATTAAATCTATGAAGACACTAACAAAAAAGAACACAAAAAAATATGAACTCAGCACAAGATGGCATGCAGAACAAAGAAACCAGCAGCACCACACACACACAAACAAAACATAATGGCAGCAATTAATTATACCTATCGATAATTACACTGAATGTCAACAGATTAAATGCAACAGTTAAGAGACAGAGAGTGGCAAAATGAGTTAGAAAACAAGATCCTTCATATACTGTCTTCAAGAGACACACCTTACACACACACAGACACACACACACACACACACACACACACACAAAAAAGGACTAAAAGTTAAAGGATGAAAAAATGTACCAAGATAATTATAATTAAAAATGAACAGGAGTGGCAAAACAAATTTCTGATAATATAAACTTTAAGGCAAAAAACAGCATAAAAGATAAAACTGGATATTATCTCATGTTTAAAGGGTCAATTGAACAAGACAATATAAGCATAATAAATATCTAGGCTCCCAATGAAGGAGCTCCAAAATATATAAAACAATCGCTAATAAACTTAAAGAAAAAAAAATCTGCAATAATAGTGGGAGATTTTAATACACCACTTTCGAAAAAGGATGGAACAAGCAGAAAGAAACTTGTCAAAGACATGGAGGAAAGAAACAACACAACCAGCAAACTTGATCTTGTAGATGTATACAGAGCATTCAACCCAACAACTACACAATACACTTTCTTTTCAAGTGCACATGGAACATTCTCCAGAATAGATCATGTTTTAGGCCACAAAACAAGCCTCCATAAATTTACAAACATCAAAATACTACAAAGCATCTTTCCAGACCACAATACTATCAAATTAGAAATCAACAATAGGAAGACCAAGGAAATCAAGTCAAATACATGGAAACTGAATAACAACCTGCTTAAGAGTGACTGGGTAGTAGAAGAAATAAAATGTGAATTCAGAAAGCTCCTAGAAACCAATGAGAACAAAAGCAGAACATACCAATATCTTTAGGACATGGTTAAAGCAGTGCTGAGAGGATAATTTATTGCAATAAATGCAGACATCCAAAAAGAAGAAAGAACCAAAATCAACATATTAATACAACATCTCCAACAACTAGACACACACCAGAAAAGTAAACCTTCAGTCAGCAGAAGAAAATAAATAATGAAGATTAGAGCAGAAATAAATGAGATAGAAAATAGAAAAAGTATAGACAAGAAGCTGGTTCTTGGAAAGGATTAACAAAATTGGCAAACCGTTGATAAATCTAACAACAGAAAAGAGGGAGAAGACACAAATAACATACATAAGAAACCACATGGATTATGTCACAACAGAACAAATAGAAATTAATAACAGATTATAAAGAGTTGTACTTCAACAAATTTTTTAATCTAGAGGAGATGGAAGCATTTTTAGAAAAGTGCAACCTACCTAAATTTACACAGAGTGAAGTAGAAAACTTGAACAGACCCATACCAAAGGAAGAAATCGATCAGGTCATCAAAAACTCACACACAAAAAAAAACAGTCCAGGTCCAGATGGCTTGTTTTTTCAAACATTCAGTAGAGAGCTGTCACCAATTCTACTCAAATTACTCCAGAATATAGAAAAGGTAGGAAAATTTCCTAATACAGTCTATGAAACAAGCATAACCCTCATACCAAAA
>NW_006408577.1:18128375-18129215 GCF_000296735.1 Chrysochloris asiatica | reverse complement strand
AGATGGAAAACACAATCACAAACTTTATATGGAAAGGAAAGAGACCCAGAAAAACCAAAGCACTGCTTAGGAAGAACATATCTGTAAGCCTCTGAGTTTCTGATTTCAAAATTTACTACATGGTTGCAGTAGTCAAAACGGCCTCATAATGGTACAATGAAAAACACATAGATCAATGGAACAGAATTGAGTATCCAGAAATTAACCCATCTACATACAGCCAACTGATCTTTTTCACGATATTGAATGGGGAGGAGATAGTCTTTTCAACAGATGGTGGTGGCAGAACTGGAAATTGATATGCAAATGATTAAAACAAGACCTTTACCTCACACCATACACAAAAACCAACTCAGCATGGGTTAGACACATGAAGATGAATAATCCCAGAAATGTAAAGGTCATCAATGAAAACTCAGGGACAAATTTAAGGGCCCTAATACAGGGTACATACAGACTACCAAACATTGTGAAAATTATACACAAAGAAGAAAGCAAAATAGATGATCAGGACATACTAAAAATTAGAAACATGTGCATCAAAAGATTTCACCAAAGGAGTAAAACAGGAGCCCACAGAATGGGAAAAAAAATCTTTTGAAATGATGCATCAGAGAAGGGACTAATTTCTAAAATCTATAGGAAAAAACAACACCGCTACAAGAAAAAGATAAGTAACTCAATTAAAAATGTGCACAGCACATGAATAGACACTTCACCAAGGAAGACATTCGAGTAGTCAACAAACATATGAAGAAATGCTTATGATCATTGTCTATTGTTAAGTGCCATTGAGTCGGTTCCAACCCATAGCGACCCTGTACAGGGTTTCCAAGGCTG
>NW_006408577.1:18126219-18127129 GCF_000296735.1 Chrysochloris asiatica | reverse complement strand
GGGGAGGGGAATGGAAGAACAAGATGGAAAGGGGAACACTTAGGCAGGTTTGCATAGGCTAAATAGGACAGAAATAAATAATCATGTATATTCAACCTTGGAACAACAGGGCTCTATGATACAGGGATCAAGGCATAGTCTGAATGGGTAAAAGATGGGAAATAATGTTAAGATAATTGACTGTCTTATGAATATTTCTTTCCCTTACCTACCACTGTAAAGTAGACACTTGAGTGGGATAGAAAGGAATATCAGGAAACATGATTACAGAAGCTTATAAGCCTGCCTTCAGCTTACAACAGATTGGAATACCTAAAAGGTGTTCTCGAACTTGCCCAGTGAAACAGGCTTCCTGCAGTGCCTTTGTAGCAGGCTTCCTGCAGTGCCTTTGTAGCATATAGGACCTTAAGTGGAATCCTGATCCCTATTCAGAACCTTTGTGGTGGGACATTCCCACTTGAAAGGACAAGCAGACTAGCCTGGAGCAGTTAGAGGAACAGAAGATACTTCTTAAAACAAAGACCAGCAGCAAAAATCCAAAACAAAAATGGCAGTCTGTTTGGATACTACAAGAACAAGCAAGTTGTTAGCTGAGAAGCCATCAAGGCAAACAATCAAGTCCCTTCAGGACAAATCCTTCTACAAGACTGAAACTCAAAGGGAACACATGGGCAAAAATGTAGGCTTGTTGGCCACAATGTTGGTTTCCTGGTGAGTGGAAGAGTAGGAAAGGCAGCAGTGAAGATATGGACTGTGTTCAACCACTATCCATAGCCTCCTATCGGCCTGGAGATGAGAGAGAGAAGAGGAAGGGCTGAAGTGTGATGAGACCTGGGGACTCCTGAGCCCATGGACAAGGACATAGCCATGGAGGGCTAGAGCTGAAAGTGAAGCATCCAGCTGTTATGAA
>NW_006408577.1:18120001-18125134 GCF_000296735.1 Chrysochloris asiatica | reverse complement strand
AAACAGAGATAATAGAATCAAATACTGTTGAACAATTATACACAAAGGAGATTTTAATCATTGCAATGAAATGATGAGTGTAAAACGGATATTCTCCCATGTAAATTATCACTCATTTCACAATAAAAATGTTTTTAAAAAAATCATTAGATAATGAGATATGGATTCATCACTATAAGCCTGAGAGTAAATGGCAGAGTGTAGAATGGAAACATCCTCAATCACCAACCAAGAAAAAGTTCAAAAGTCAACAATTAACTGGAAAATTGATGTTTACAGGTTATCTGAAAGTCTCAAGAGCCAGTATGAGAACACTATCAAGAAAAAAGTTCAGCAAATAACGGTGCTTGTTTCAGTGAGGTGCTCATTGAAGAGTCGAAGTCTAAGCTTCAGGTTAAACACAGAGGACAGCTATCCAAGAGCAGTGTGATCTTGCATGCACTGCATGTCCACACACCTCTTGCCCATGCTGTTACACTCTGCAAAAAAACTTTGTTTTGAGGTGTTAAAGCATTCTCCATATAGTTCTGATCTTGCTCCAACCTGCTTGGTCCCCTGAAAGTATCCCTTTGAGGATGAAGATTCACTTCTGATGAAGAAGAAAAGACAGTGGTGCATTTGTGACTCACAGATCACACTAAAATACTTTTAAATAAAAGAATACAAAAACTTATTGACAGATGGATACAGTGTGTTGAAAAGCAGGGATATTATGTTTAAAAAATTATGTATTTTTCTTTTCTAAAAGTTGATTAAAATAAGTTCTACAGCCAGAATATGGATAATTTTTGAATCATCATCATATACAGCATAGCTGTAGTATAATATTGAATCTTGTTATCGTGATTCAGGATAACATGCTGCACTGGAAGATCAGTTTGAACTGCAAGGTCAGTGGTTCAAATCTAGCAGTCACTCCCTGGAAAACCTACACAGGGTCACTATGGATCAGAACCAACTCAACGGCACTTAACAACAAAGATATAGTGTAGCATAGCATGTTCATAATGATTAATAACATGGAGTCTGAGACTGTTGTTTTAAATTCCACCTTTACAATAAACTAGCTGATGCTCTTAGACTTCAGATTTCTGTCTGTAGAATCAGGGTTAATAATAGTACTTAATTCAGAGTTCAGTGTGCAGCTTAAACAAGAGAATACATATAAAACACATGAATAAACCAGACTTACAATTAACTAATGTCAATAATAACTACTTTTATCTTTATTAATGCAAAAATTTCTCCCCTGAGGACTCATCAAAACAACAAAATAGCCCTCACAAACAGATTTTAAAAACCAATGAAAATTATGCTCCTTCAAATTTAGTTTGAAATCCATAGTACACTAAGTATATTTTTAGCATTCATGTTTTTCAGGTACTTCAAATAATTTCAACTCATTTTTTTAAAGCATCAAACTCCAACTCATGATACCCTATGTGTTTCAGAGCACAATTGTACCCCAGTGCATTATTTATATCTTTTTCTGTGTCTTTCTTCTCATTTCTTTTTTCTCTTCTTTGCAATACTGAAAATGTTTCAAGACCAACTGGTTTTGTGTCTGTTTTATTAAGTACAGAAAATTCTAAGAGAGCAGTCCTTGAAAGTTTAGAAAATAATCTGGACAAATCCTGTTTAGAATCCTTGGTTTCCAGAAAGAATAACATTGTAAGTGCTATAAGTAGTTTGTTCAGTCACTTTCTATGTTAGACAAAGACATAATAACTTCTATACGTAATGAAATGTTGTGCCTTACTTTAAAGCCCATGTGCTATATATTTTCAGATACATTCAGTAACTTTTGGGCTATTGAATAGGCACGATGGATAGGAGTTAGGATAAATTTTCTTTATCTCAGCTTGTTGACATTTTAAGTGTTCTGAGTTTGGTGGCTTTTAGAATATGACATTTTGATGTTCACTTAGCTATTTAAATGGCAATTAAGAAATTGGAAGTTGTACCAAATCATGTTATTTAACTTTAATTATAACCCTCACTGTCTCAACTGATAAGTGATTAGACTAAAATATTCCTTAAAATATAAAGTAGGAAATACTTATTATTCTAATTTGCTTTTCGTATTCCCAACTTGTCAGTCTAGGGAAAGTGGAAGATTTTGCAGATTGTCAACTAAGTTAGGGACATAAAAAGACTAGGAAAATTAAATTTTGGGTACATGACAACTGAGATGAACACTCCTATAAAAATGCAGTTCCAAATATAGCTTCTTACAAAGTAATTGGTTAAGTCAAACATTGCTTCTCAGCAGAGAGATTAATTCTGTACTAGTTGTAATTCAGATTCATTAAAAGGTATAAGGTCAATTGCCACAAGTCAAGACTAAAATTAAGATTAAATGACTCAGAGCAGTATTAATATTTACTACAGAAATAAACTATGCCTTAAAATGTGATTGTTTCTTGTTTTTCATACTTAATCCAAGAAAATCAAAGATTACAACATTGTTTCCCACCTACCTTCATCCAGCACTTAAATACTTCCTAGAATTTTGGGATATGTTTAAGAAACTGATAAACATCTTTTTAAATAGCAATAAATCTTGGAGTTTTAATTGACATTTATTGTTAGAAAGCAAATCTATTTCACAATGGGTAAAAGCAATTCTATCCATTCATTTAATCTCTAGAAGAAGCATCAAAACATATTTTAATAAGTATACATAGATATATATTTAATTGATGGGTACTGAAATTTGGAGTTTAGAAAGTCCCTGGATTACAAATAAACTCCTAAATCTGTCTTTAAATCAAATTTTTATTTAAATCAGAACACTTAACTGTGGTTAATATCTAACATCAGTTAGTCAAATGTTTGTCTTAATATACAGTATATAGTGTAACTTTCTATGTACAGAAAAAAAAAAGAAGAAACACTTTCAGATATAATAATGCACTAATGTTTACAGTAGGAGCTCTGGTAACATAGTGGTTACGAATCGGGCTACTAACCTCAAGGTTGGCAGTTCAAAACTACCAGACATTCTGTGGGAGAAAGATGGGCTTTCTGCTCCCAGAAAGATTTACAGCCTCGGAAACCCTGTGCACTATGAGTTGGAAGTGACTCCATGGTACTTAACAACAACAACAACAATGTTTACAGTAATGTTTTGATGTATTGTAAAATAGTGTCCATTTGTTATTATGAACCATTATATGTATTTCTATTTTTAATACACTGAACTTTGTGGGTATTGGTTCAGAACTACAGGTTGTCCATGAGTTCCTAACTCAAAGATCTCCTGCAGTATGTATTCATTATATGAAGTTTAAAAAGTTAATCTATCATTGGAAAGAAAAATAAACAGAAAAACTACTTGCTTATTAAATAAAGAAATGGAAGCCTAAATAAATTATATTCATCACTACCCCCTCCAATTTTTATACAAACTGCAATTCTTATCTTTTTATAAATTATATACACTTTTGATTCTCTCCCTAGAAAAATTCACCTTGATTTATGCATCTAAATATGTACATAAAATTTCAGCATTCGTCCATGAACTCTGAGTTGAAAATTCTTGCTCCAATCAAATAAGATGAGGATCTGTTTGTATTTTCATCAAGAAAGAGTAATAAAGTTGACATTCTGAAGAGAGAATACTGTGATTGTAATAAAACTAAATTCATTGCAACCCACCCTTCAATTGATATATATCAGGACACTTAATATGTCAAACGTCTACAAACTTTTTGAGAGGAAGAAAATATTTAGACTCTTCATAAAGCTGTAATTGGTAACACTTTTTGTAACTGCCTTAAGACAAAACAGCAATATGACAGATTTTTATGGGTGGATTCCCTTCAGACTGATAAGTACATTATTTTAACTGAATGCACGTGTATAAAACTATCTGGCATAAATTTTTGAGGTCAATGATATTACTAGTGTAAGGTCTATTACCCAGAAATTTCATAAATTGTTGTAGAGAGCCATATGGTTTATTCTACCTCATGTTAAGTACAATATAGCAATCTAAGAATCTATGCTAATAGTTAATAGTACATTTACCTGGGTGCTCTAAAGTCATCAGAAATTTATTAAGTATATAATAATAAAAAATGAAGCTTAAAAATCAGTTATGATCATTTTTAATGCAGTCTGTTTAGGCAGTTTAATGTCTGATGTAGATTTGATTGTCTGCCTAAAGTATATTCTTAGTAATATTCTTGTGGTCCAAATAGGATCCTAACAAGTGCATAGAAATTTTACCAGTTTTACCTATACCATTGAACCTGAGCTAAGCAGCATAATGTGTAGTTAATCCTCTGTACTCTACTGTCCTTTAGCCCTTGTAACATTATTTTGTTTTGATTTTCTGTATGTTCCTTAATATTATGTGTGCCCCATGCCTCTTGGAACTACCTTTTCTTTATAAAAGGTCCCAGCTGAGTCAGCATTTTTTGCTGGATAAATTTGCATATGTTACTTGTACTCTTTGAGACTCAGTTTGCTGCCTTGCAAAATGGAAAAATAATTCCAGGTACTTAAGAAGGTAAATTAAGTCAATATATTGAAAAAAATGCTTGGCAGGTATAAAGAGCTATAGAGTGAAACATGAGGAAGCTGGAACTGCCTTGTTTGTCTGAGCCACACAAGTTTTCTGACTTTGACAAAGTGAAGTCTTACCAATTTTCTACTATGTCTTTCAGTGGAAAATATTTTAATGTTCCATTTCTGACAGATTTCTGCCTTACACAGGTTCATCTTTTGTGGATTTACAATATTATGTTTCTTGTTGTTGTTGTTAAGTGCTGTCGAGTCAGTTCTGACCCATAGCAACTCTGTATAGGTTTTCCAAGGACTGACTTGTGACCTTGAACTGCCAACCTTGAAGTTCAAGCCAACTTTGCAATCCAGTGTGTTAACCCACAGCGCCATACCAGGACTTAGGAAGAACCTAAGTCTCAGTTATAAAACATACAATTTATAACCCACTTTGGGTTATTTTCTTTTGAACTGAAGACTTTTTAAGACCAAAGGAATGAAGTCTTAGGGGAAAATTACCTACCACAGTACAGATACGTTTTCAGAGTCCTTCTTTGTGTCTCTCGGACTACACCCTCCTTTGACTCACTTTTCCTAAATACTGCTCTGAATATTTTTGTTGCT
>NW_006408577.1:18113275-18116925 GCF_000296735.1 Chrysochloris asiatica | reverse complement strand
GAGCAGCTGGTGGGTTTGAATTGCAGGCCTTATGGTTTGTAATCCCGTGCTTATCATACAGCACCACACCAGGAGTCTTCGGTACCACACTTGTCATTGTCAAGTCCTGTTGTCAATTCTGATTCATAACTACCTTGTATAGGATTTTCAAGTAGCGGCTAGAGTCTTAAAAATACTATACAAATTTCACACATTTGTAATTGTGGCTACTACTTAATTTACTGAAAATACATGGATAAAATTTGCTTTTCATAATACAAATTCCTATTTGGTTCATTCTAACAAAAGTAGTGGTTGTTCTGATAAGCCACCTAGGAAATTCATAAATTCATGTAAATAAGATAAAATGCATGTGAAATTGCAGTTAACTATTCTAAATCAATTAAAGTATATTAGCAAAGCATAGAAAAGATCCATGGTATTTCAGTGAATCTTACATACAAAATTTCAACTAAGTGCTTAAGAATTTGTAATCTAAGTGTTAAATCCTATAACTCTGTGTCACAGATATTATTTATTTCAGGCTTCACTGTGGTAAGGATAAAGATGCAAAAACATTAAAGAAGGTACATTTGCATAGAAAATATGTACAATACATATGTATTTACCTGAGAAATCACATTTTTAACACCTCTCATCAGTTCTAGCTGTGAAATAAAAAAGGCAACAGCTCATGAGGCACATTTTCAATCATCTTGAAATGCCCTTTACCCTAGTAATTTACTTTCTAGCTCTGCATGCATTTTAAATGACAACTTTGCTAAAATGTGAAAGATGTTAAAAAGTAAAATGAACATATCATATACGAATAAGAATGCTGAGGAAAATTGAGGTCATTCAAATTATTGGTAAGAGGCTTATAACTCATAATGAAGATCTTGACAATGAAAAGATGGCAGGAAAACTGACACACAACCATGGACAAGTTGATTGTGTAAGAATGATGTCATTCCTTTGATTGGGCTGTACAGACCCTGTGGAGACACTTGTCATTGTCTTGTCACTGTTCAATGTCAAGTCACAACATAATCCAATGATAAATTGTTATAATAACAAGTAGTCAGTAATGGCAAATTGAGAAATATTACTAAGATTCTAGTTGTTCCCAGATTTCTTATACATGAATTCATTTTTTATCTCAATATACACAAGTCACCTTTTCAGAATATTTTAATTGCCTAAATATGGCTACTACACCTGTTTAGATAACTGCTATCTTATCACCTGCATCCTAAATTATAATGGCAGATTAACATAGTTCAGTATATACCACTGGAGTCCCAGGGTGTTACAAATGACTAACTGCTGAACTACAGTAACAATGGTATAGGTATCGGAAGTCCTCTAACTTTACAAGGGGTTGAGGGGAAGGAGAATTTAGATCATTAGCATCAGCTTCACAAGGTTGATTTCTATGGTATTGGGGTCAGACAAAACTCCACTCTCCAATTCTTTTTAATAATTCTGACACCAATCTCCCCTCCCACAGTACTGTCTTCTTCTCCAGTGTTTTTTTTTTTTTTTTAATGTTTTATTGTGAATTATGTAATTGTTTACATGGGAAAACATTAGCATTACATTCATCCTATCATATAGGATTGCATTACCATAGTTAAAATCCCATTTATACATCATCAACCAACCAAATGGTACACCCTGAAAGCCTGCACCATGTTCGTCAGCACACAGCCCCTCTCCTTCTCTGGGTCTAGAGTTCCCAGCCACTCCATCTCTCCACGTCATTGTCTCTGCCTTCATCTCTGGCATCACTGTTTCTCTGGGTAGGATGCTGTACTCCACTCTTCTCCTTTGATAGTCCCAGGGACCTCTGCTCCTGGACTGCAAAGTCAATCACTCCCCTCCTTTTGCTGCAAAACATATACCTTTACATTTCCAACCCTCACAGTCAGTCCTGATAGTAATTATTCACTACTATACCACATGAGTAAGGAGCATTGGTAGCATAGTGGTTACAAATCGGCCTGTGAAACTTAAGGGCAGCAGTTCGAAACTACCAGCTGCTCCATGGGAGAAAGTTGAAGTGTTCTGCTCCCATAAAGATTTACAGCCTCAGAAACCCTGTACAGGGTTACTATGGGTTGGAACCGACTCGAAGGCACTTAACAACAACAACAACAACAATACCACATGAGTGCTATCAACATCTCCTTTCATCAGTCCCACCAAGACAGATTGGCTACTACACAGTGGAGATTCTACCACCCTCCATTCCCTCTGGATGTAGGCTCCCTCTTGAAAGCTTGTAAGCCAGTCACCTTTTGCCTTTGTATCTCCCCATTTTGGGTAGCCGATGTCCAAGTTGCCCATTCCTGTCTAACCTGTGTATTGAGGGGGTGGAAATGATCCTCATGGTAAAGATTTGTTCCCTTTTTTGAGATACTACATACATATGTATAGGTAAAGTTCATCAAATTGTAATGGGTTACTTTTTCTTTTCTTCCTTCTACTTTCTTCTTCTAGTTGAGTTCTGATCATCCAGTCAAAGAAAACAAAAATCAAGAAATTAAATGACATATTACATTAAGCAAAGCTGCTGCACAAGATCTCTTTAAATTGCTGAGGAGCAAAGATGTCAGTTTGAGGAATAAGGTGTTCCTGACACAAGCCATAATATTTTCAATAACATCACATGAATGTGAAAGTTGGACAATGAAAAAAGAAGACCATAGAAGAATTAACACAGTTGAGTTATGGTGTTTAAGGAGAATGTTAAAGTACCGTGGACAGCCAAAAGAACAAATTCATCTGTGTTGAAGAAGTACAGCCAGAATGCTCTTTAGAAACCAGGATGGCCAGATGTCATCTCTCATTCTTCAGACATATTAATTATCAGAAGGGACCAGTTCCTGAAGAAGAACATCATGCTTGGTAAAGTGGAGGGCCAGAAAAAAGAAGAAGACCATAATGGATTGGAACAGTCGCAGCAACAATGGGTTCTCATTTAGCAATGATTGTGATGTTGGCACAGGACCAGGCAGTATTTTGTACGGTTTGGCATAAGGTCACTATGAGTCAATATTGATTGGATGACACCTAACAACAACAGCATAGGATTAAATTACAAATCTTTTGAGAATTAAGCTACGAAAATCAACAACTCCATTAAGATCACTTGCATAATTTATTTGTGCTATAATTGCAGCAGTTGCTAATTGCTTTCTAGTCAGTTCTGATTCATTGTGGCCCAATGTATATAAGAAGTAGATACTGCCAGATTCTATGCCATCCTCACAATTGTTATGTTTGAAATTCTGTTTCTACCTGTATGTTGGAGATCCCACCTGAATTTAGAGATAATCTGAAGAACAGATTTGATACATTAAAAACTAAAGACCGAAGACCAGAAGAGTTGTGGAATGACATCAAGAACATTCATACGTGAAGAGAGCAAAAAATTCATTAAGACAACAAGAAAGAAGGAAAAGATCAAAATGGATGTCAGAAGAGACTCTGAAACTTGCTCTCCAGCATAAAGATGCTAAATCAAATGGAAGAATTGAAGAGGTCCAAAAGCTGAACAGAAAATTTCAAAGATCAGCTAGAGAAGATAAAACCAAATACTATAATGAAATATGCAAAGATTTGGGATTAGAAAACCAAAAAGGAAGAATACGCTCAGCATTTCTCAA
>NW_006408577.1:18109759-18111675 GCF_000296735.1 Chrysochloris asiatica | reverse complement strand
ACAACAACAACAACAACAACACGTGTATGTCAACCGATATCCGTTGGGATCTTCTTCTTTTTCAGTGACCTTCAACTGCACTAACCATGATGTCCTTTTCCAGGGTCTTGTCCCTCATAACATGTTCAAAATACCAAAGATGAAATCTCATCATCCTCATTTGTAAGGTGCATTCTAGCTATACTTCTTCCAAGACAGATGTGTTTGTTCTTCTTGCAGCCCATGATACTTTGAATATTCTTCACCAACACAGTACTTCACATGCATTAATTCTTCTATGGTTTTACTTATTCATTATCAGATTTTCACATGCATGTGAAGCATTTGAAAATACCATGGCTTTGATCAGGCACATTTTAGTACTTAAAGTGACATCTTTGTTGTTTAACACTTCAATGAAATTTTCACAGTGAATCTACCTAACTCAATATGTCATTTGATTTCTGGACTGCTGCTTCCATGAGTTACCTCTGTTTGTACAGCTTGCATATCTGTCTTTGAATCCACTCAAAGATCATTGTTATTGCCATTGTATATGTAATCGTATTTATCTTTGTTGCCTTTAACTCTAGTGCTTATCCCAGTATCTTTCCTTGGCTTGAATTTTTTGTTCTGAACTCTCCCTTACTGTATATTATCTCTTGTTTTTTCTGAGTTAATATATGTCTGCCTTCTAGTTAGAGATTTACACTTCAATCCCTTCCCATCCCTGGTGGTGATTGGTGGTTATGTGCCATGGAGTCGGTTCTGACTCATTAGAACCAGGTACAGAGTGTCTGTGGCTGTAAATCTTTATGGGAGCAGAAAGCCTCACCTTTTTCTTTGGTAGTTTCAAACTTCTGACCCTGAGGTTAGCAGCTGATTCGTAATCACTATGCTATCAGAACTCCTTTCCCATCCCTGGTAACTATCAAGGAATGGTTCTTTCTGTATGAAAATATTTTCTTGACATTTTATAATAGTGATTTCATAAAGTTTATGTATTTTTGTGAATAATTTTGTCAATTTGTCATACTTTGGTGGCTTACATTGCTATGATGCTGAAAGCTATGCTTAGAATTTTAAAAATCAATTGGTTCACCAGTAATGGAAAGATTTCAGTGGAACTTTCAGACTACTGACAAACTTGAAAGAAGGATGTGGCAGGCTGCTTCTGAAAACATAAGTCAGTGAAAACTTTAAAATAGCAGAAGAGTATTTCACATACAGTGTCAGAAGAAGATGGAAGCCACTCAAAATACTACTCAGAGAATAACCAACCTAATAACGCAAATGAAGTAAAGCCTTCAGGACCTTTAACTCAAAATGAGAAGAAACTACTGCAAATATTCATTAATTTTTTTGCAACATAGAATGTACAAAGTATGAACTAGGAACATTGGAAGTCTTCAAAAACAAAATCAAATGCATAAAAATCAATATCCTAAGCACTAGGGATTTTACATGGCCCCACACTGGTTCACCTATACCAAGAATAAGGAGCATTGGCGGCACTGTGGCATAAGCATTGGCCTGCTGACTGCAAGGTCTGTTCCAGGGGAGAAAATGAGACTTCCTCATTCAGTAAAGATTTATAGCCTGCGAAATCCTATAAATGGCTGCTATGAGTCAGAATTGATTTGATGGCAGTACATTTGGTTTCTTGTTGTTTATTTATTTGAAAGGAGGTGGGGAAGGCTATGCCAGGAATACCAAATTGAAGAGGAATGACATTGCATTCATCACCAATAATAATATTTCAAGATCTATCCTCAAGTACAATGCTGTCAGTAAGAGGATAATATCAATATGCATAAAAGAAAGAACAATGAACACTACTAATATTTAAATAAATATATGCTATATTAATGCCAAGAAGGAAGAAATTTAAGATAGTCTCTGCTCCTGTTTTCACAAATTGATCAAACATTCATTGA
>NW_006408577.1:18108344-18109160 GCF_000296735.1 Chrysochloris asiatica | reverse complement strand
ACCACAAGAGTCTTATCCTCATTTCCTTTCGCCTGCCCGGTCCCAACAGATTGGAAATCATTCAGTGGAGGTTCTACCTACTCCTGCCTTGTCTGGAACTAGGCTCCTTCTTGAAAGCTTGTAAGCCAGTCACTTCTTGCCTTTATAACCCCCTACCCCATTTTGGGTAGTCAATGTCTAAGTTGCCCATCCCTGTCAACCCTGTGTACTGAGGGGGTGGGAGTGATCCTTGCAGCAAAGATTTGTTTCCTTTTTTGAGCTACTACATACATATGTATAGGTAAAGTTCATCACATTGTAGTGGGTTACTCTTTTGTTTTTTTTTCTCTTCTTCTCTCTCCTTTCTTCTTCTAGTCAAGTTCTGATCATCCAGCCATCGAAACCAGGTCAAGTGGGTACTATCTGAAAGTATGGGTGCTCTTATGCATCTCCCCTAACTTCATATCAGCTAGACACTTCACTCTCTGCTCCAGTCCTCCATGGCTATGTCGCTGCCCTTGGGCTCAGGAGTCCCTGGGTCATGCCATAACTGCTGGCCATCCAGGTCTCCACCCAGGTTCACAGGAGTTTATTGAATATGGTCGGACTTAGATCCCAACTTCATTGCTGTTTTTTTGCCCTGCTTCCCCTTATTGGTGACCAACGTGGCCACCAGGCAGACCACATGCCTGCTCTTGTTTTCCCCTTGAGTATTAGTCTAAGAAGGGAGCTTGTGCTAAGGGGACCTGACCACTTGTCTTGATAGCTCCCGTGCGAAGAGCTTACTTTTTCTTGTAGTAATCAATCATACTGCCATTATTGTTTCTGATTTTTCTT
>NW_006408577.1:18082601-18105649 GCF_000296735.1 Chrysochloris asiatica | reverse complement strand
TGGGAATGTAGATATTTATTATGGTTATGTCATCTTGCTCAATTGATCCTTTGATTATGAGATAATGTCCTTCTTTATCTCTTATGCTGGTTTTTGTCTTAAAGTTTACTTTATCGGAGATTAGTATTGCCACTCATGCTTGTTTATTGTTGCAGTTAGCTTGGTATAGTTTTTTTTTCCATTCTTTAATTTTTAGTCTGTTTTTGTCTTTGTGTGTTAGGTGTGTCTCTTGCAGGCAGCTTATTGATGGGTCTTGTTTTCTTATCCATTCTGCCACTCTTTGTCTCTTCACTGGTGCATTCAACCCTTTCACATTCAATGTAATTATCGAAAGATAAGAATTAATTGCTGCCATTATGATAATTTTTTGTAGTGCTGTTCGTTCCTTTGTTCTGCATGTCTTCTTGTTCTGAGTTTGTGTTTTTTGTGCTATTTCTTGTCAGCTTCTTCTTAGTTTTCATGTTTGCCTGTTCTGCTTGGAGGTTCATTTTCATGGGAAGTTGTGAAGTATTAACTTTCTTTGTGGTTCAAATAATGATTTAAAAAACATAAATGACAACTATATGTGTGGACGTTGCCAGATAGAACACACAAGAATGAAATTTACTGCATTTATGCAAAGAGATGATAAAGAAGTTTAGCATCATCATTCAGAGCAAGGCCAGGAGCCAAAAGCAGAACAGAACTTCAGTTGCTCATATGAAAGTTCAGATGAACCTGAAGAAAAGTAAAATAAGCTGATATGAGTCAAAAGATGATCTTCATACATCCCATATGAATTTAGAAACCATCGCAAGTTTAGATTTGATGCTCAGTGACAAATTGAACATTAATGACTGAAGACCAGATTAGTTGTGAGATGCCATCAAGTATACCATATACACAAAGAAAATATATGATCACATGATAGATAAGGAGACCAAAAAAAAAAAAAACTGTTAGAAGAGACTATGAAATTTGCTTTGAACATAAAGTGATTGAAAGAGTTCTGAAATAAAAGAACTGAAGAGAAGATTTCAAAGTATGAGTTTAGAAGGTATTATAATGTAAAGTGCAAAGGCTAGAGTCAAAACACGAAAAGAGAAGAACACAGTTGGTAATTCTTAAGTTGAAAGATATTTAGACAAAAAAATCAAGGCTCAAGTAGCAATATTAAAGGGTCCTATAGGCATTTCAAGTGTACTAGTGTAGCGAGCGTAGTGGTTACAAATTGGGCTGTGAACCTTAAGGTCAGTGGTTCGAAACTACCAGACACTCCACGGGAGAAAGATGAGGTTTTCTACTCCAGTAAAGATTTACACCCTCGGAAACCCTGTACAGGGTCGCTATGGGTCGGAACCGACTCAATGGCACTTAACAACAACAACAACACAAGTCACTCCTTGGAAACCCTATACATGGTTGCTATGGGTGAGAACCAACTCGAAAGCACTTAACAACAACACGGGCAAAGAAAATAAAGTGAATTGCACAGGAAGCATCAAAGCTTAGATGGAATACACAGAATCATTTTACCAAAAATCATTGGTGGAAGTTCAATCATTTAAGGAAGAAGCATATGATTGAAAACAGATGACTTTGGAAAAAGTTCAACCTGGACTGAAGGCACTGGTGAAAACCAAGTTTTCAGAAATGAGGGAATACCAACTGAAATGTTACAGCAAAGAGATGTTACACTGGAGGTGCCAAGAAATTTGGATCACAGCAAGCTACCTTGGAAACTGACTGGAAGAGATCAATATTTGTGCCTGTTTCAAAGAAAAGCAAGTCAACAGAATGTGGAAATTATCTAACAGTGTCATTAATACCACAGAGAATTGAAATTTTACTTAAGGTAATTTTTTTTTTTAAATTGCAGCAATACATTAACAGAAAAATTTCAGAAATTCAAGTCAGATACAGAAGGGGATGTGGAACAAAGTATGTTAGTCTGATGTTAGATACATCACTAAAAGAAAGGAATGTACTGCCAAAGGTGGAAAACTTGTATGAGAAAAAGAAAAACAAGAAGTCCTTGCTTCATTCGCTCCAATTCTCACAGGTTTAACTTTATATATATTGTTGTTGAATCTTTTCATTCATATGTACCAAAATGGTAAACTTTAGAAAGATAAATTTAAAATAAATAAAGGTCTCTACATTTTCATTAGGAGCATTTGTGGCACAGCAGTTAAAACACTTGGTAGCTAACTGAAAGTCTGCAGTTTGTACCCACCAGAGTCCACAGGAGAAACATGAGGCAATCTTATTCTGTAAAGATTCACTGCCTTGAAAATCCTGTGGAACAGTTTGACTTTGTCTTATTAGATCACTATAAGTAGAAATCAACTTAATTTCTGTGTGTGGGTAGTGGTTCTTTATCATTAGGAAATCACACCTGAAGGTTTTGTATTCCTTTTATATTGTTGTTAAGTGCTGTCAAGTCGGTTCCAACCCATAGGGACCCTGTACAGGGTTTCCGAGGGTATAAATCCTTATGGGAGTAGAAAGCCTCATCTTTCTCCCGCTCCTTTTATATTAGAAGTACATTAAAGTATTAAATTAATCCTATCCAAATCTAAACTAGTAATTCATTCGCTAAGCTGCTGTTGTTAAGTGCCAGTGAATTGATTCAGTCAGACTCAGAGCAACCCTGTATAGAGTTTCCAAGGGGTGGCTGGTGAGTTTGAACTGCCAACCTTGCAACCTTGCTGTAAAAACTGACTTTATAGTCCAGTGCTTATCCTATAGTTCTACACCAGGATTCAATTCACTGACAGGGATTACAAAATATGTATATATATATATATTTTAATTCAGCATGAAAATTATGCTTTTCACTTATAATGTGGGTTAATGCGCTGGGCAACAAGGTTGGTTTGAACCACAAGGTCAGTGGTCCAAGCTCACCAGCCACTCCTCAGAAACCATATAAGGGGTCACCATGAGTCAGAACCACCTCGACTGCACATGACAACAACAACAATTTACTTTAATACAATTCCTTTGGATATGTGTTGCTATTGACAACTGCATTCCAATTGGTTCTGATTCACAGTGACTCTATCAGCAAGAACAGCAGGAAACACTGCCCTATCCTGCTCCATCCTCCCAATCATCACTGTGCTTGAGCGCATTGTTGCTGACACTGTGTCAATCCAACTCATGTCTTCTTCTGTTTTGCTGAACTTCTACTTGATTAAACATGATGTCCTTTTAAGTCTGAAAACTTGTCCAAGTATTAAAGATGAAGTCTTGCCATCTTCACTTATAAGGAGCATTCTGGCAATACTTCATCCAAGACAGTTTGTTCTTTTCCAATAGCATAATTCAAAGACATAGATTATTTTTTGGTCTTTCTTATTCACCATCAAACTTTCACAGGAATATGAGGTGATGAAAATACCATGGGTTACATCATGTACAGCTTAATCCTTAAGGTGATATCTTTGCCTTTTAACATTGTGCATATGGGGTTCATGTCATTGATTCAGTAATCTAATTGGATTTATGTTGTCATGTTAGAGTTTACAATTCAGATTCATGCTGTAAAGGCTAATGACCCTTGCAATCTCTGTATCAACTATAACAACACTAACTTTAGATAAACATCTTGAGCTAATTCTAAAATTATTTGCTTCTTCCAGAAAATAACTTCTATGAAAACAGAAACTACTTCTCTCTCATTTTTTACTATATCCCTGTGCTTCCAAAAGTTTTTTGTACATGTTATATAATCAATAAATGTTTGCTAATGGAATCCATCAATTTTAAAGAAGGTCAACTATACCTTATTTTTAAACTAACAGACAATCGACTAGTTGACTATTTTGAATTATAAAATCTTCTCCAAAAAAGAATTGGAATATACCAATAAAAACACTTAAAATGATAAAAAGCATCCTTGTATTTTAGTGTTTTTTGGTATGTGTGATGAATATTGAAAACAGTTTCCTGACTTGGGAATCCTATTGAGATTTTAAGAATTAAATATCTAAATATCATCAGGGCCATGATTTCAAAGGAGTTTTGCATACCTAATACTTTTATTATACATAAGTAATTCCTTAATTGATATATTCCTTTAAGAAATTCTCTTAACTTCTTGTAAATTTAAAACACACTGTGTTTTCAAATAGAAGTCTTAGAAGGATTTCCACTGAATCATTAAAGAAAGGTGATCCCTAAATGGAAAATAATAGGGAAAGTGGAAAAGAGAACATCAGGAGCAAAGCACATTTTTGTAGATGTGGATGCTTTCATTTTTCCCTCCAAATCCTTAGTTCTGCATATTCCTCCCTCTCACAAATAACGACTCAGTTCTTAATATATTTTTCACACCAACCAATACAAAGTCCCAATTTTATTTAATCTATTAACTCTCTGAAAACTCAATTATAAGGAACCATGTCAGGTTAAAATTAACATAAGATTAAGGATTTAAATGTCTAAGAGTATCTTTTGGGGTAGTACAATGTGGCACTTTAGGATAAGCACCAGACAGAAGGTCAGTTTGAGCCACAAGATTGGAAGTTAAACCTCACTAGCGAGCTCTGGTAGCGTAGTGGTTACGAATCGGGCTGCGAACCTTAAGGTCAGCGGTTCGAAACTACCAGCTGCTCCGCGGGAGAAAAATGAGGCTTTCTACTCCCGTAAGGATTTACACCCTCGGAAACCCTGTACAGGGTCGCTATGGGTCGGAACCGACTCGATGGCACTTAACAACAACAACAGCCACTCCTTACAAATCCTATACAGACTGACTCAACCACAACAACATTTTAGTAAAAGAATTGAGTTAATTTCTTCAAATCAGAAAAATATTTAATGCTGTCTGGTAGCATAGTGGTTTACTCACTGGACTTCTAATAACAAGTTCAGCAGTAAGAATATACCATCTGATGTGAGGAAGAAAAACAAGACTTTCTGCTCCTGTAAAGATTTACAGCCTCAGAAACCTTATACACACTATCAGTTGGAACTGACTAGACAACCACCACCACCACCACCACAACCATCCATGGACTGACAATCTCTTGTCTGTTACTTTGTTATACTCTGGTGGCTATAATGCTGGAAGATATGTTACCAGTATTTGAAAAACAAGGAAGGTCATCATCCATGGTGAAAAGGTTTCAGATGAGTTTCCAGACTAAGACAGAACAGAAAAACGAAGAAGAGGTAGACTAATTCTGAAAGTTCAGTCACTGAAAACCTTATGAATAACAATGGAATATTGTCAGATAGAGAACCAGAAGATGAAAGCATCATGAATAGGAGCAAACTATTCTCAGATATAGTGATGAAAGATGATCCTTCAGGTTGAAAGGCAATTAAAATATGACTGGGGAAGAACTTCCTCCTCAAAGTAGAGTTGACTGTGATGACTTGAATAGAGTAAGTTTCATTACCTTCATTTGATGAGGCAAAACTCAAAATTTGGAGAAAAAGCTGTAAACATCGATTAATGTTCAGCAATCGAGTATATGAAGTGTGAATCTAGAAAAATCCAAAGTTGTCAAAAACAAAATGGAACACATAAGGAATGCTATGCTAGGCATTAATGAGCTGAAATGTACTGGTACTAATCTTTTTCAGTCTGACAAGCATATGGTTTACTCTGCTAGGAATGACAAATTCAAGAAGAATGGTCTAGTATTCATTAATAAAAAGAATATTTCTAATCTATTTTGAAGTACAATGCTGTCTGTGATAGAATAATATCCATACACCTACAACTGGCATCAGGATTGGAGGAAGACTCATTAACAACTTGTGATATGCAGATGATACAACATTGTTTGCTGAAAGTGAAGATGACTTAAAACATTTACTGATGAAGATCAAAGAGCACAGCCTTCGGTATGGATCACATCTTAATGTAAAGAAAACAAAAATCCTCACCACTGACCAATAAATAACATTCTTATCAACGGAGAAAAGATTGAAGTTGTCAAGGACTTCATTCTTCTTGGATCAACTACCAACACTCATGGAAGCAGCAGTCAAGAAATCAAATGACATATTGCATTAGGCAAATCTGCTGCCCCAAGGCATTTTAAAGTGTTGAAGAGTAAAGATGTCAGCTTGAGGACTAAAGTGCACCTGAACCAAGCCATGATACTTTCAATAACCTCATATGCATGTGAAAGCTGGACAGTGAATAATGAAGAACATAGAAGAATTGATGCCTTTGAGTTATGGTGTTGGAGGAAAATATTGAAAATGCCATGGGCTGCCCAAGAACAAACAGAGCTGTGTTGGAAGAAGTACAGCCAGAGTGTTCCTTAGAGGCCAAGATGGCCACAGTTCATCTCTCATACTTCAGCCATACTGTCAGGAGGGACTAGTCGCTTGAGAAGGATATCATATTTGGTAAATTGGAGGGTCAGAGAAAAAGAGGAAGACCCCCAATGAGATGGATTGGCCAAGTGGCAGTATTGATGGACTCAAGCATGGCAACAGTAGTGAGGTTGACCCAGGATCGGGCAGTGTTTCATTCTGCTGTGCATAAGGTCGCTATGAGTTGGTACCAACTCAGTGGCATCTAACAACAACAACAACAATGAAGACCAGAGTCCTGATGTGGCACTGTGGATTAATGTGCTGGACTGCAAGGTCAGTTTGAACTGCATGGTTGGCAGTTCAAGCTTTCCAGTTGCTTTTTGGAAACCTTATACAGGGTCACTATGAGTCGGAACGGAATGGACAGCATTTAACACCTACAATGGAGACCAGTTGATTCCACTATATTCTACCAACTTCTTCAATGTAAAATTGATCAAACATGTAATCAAGATGTTGATAATTACTGACAATTGGAATGTGGAGGTTGGAAACAAACAGGAAGGGTCAGTAGTTGGAAACCATGGTCTTGATGATAAAAAATAATACTGGAGATCACATAATAAAATTTTGTAAGACCAATAATATATCTTACAAATACCTATTTTAAATAAATAAATGGTGGTTATACCCATGGTTGTCATCTGATGGAATACATAGGAATCAAACTGACTACATTCATGGGAAGAGACAATGGAAAATTCCATATCATCAGTCAAAATAAGACCAGGTACTGATTGTGGAGCAGTTCAACAGTTGCTCATATGCAAGTTCAGGTTGAAATTGAAGTATGTTAAAACAAGTCTATGAGAGTCAAAACATATCCCACCTGAACAGATATGATGCATTGGACACTAATGATCGAAGACCAGAAGAGCTTTATAATAACATCAAGAACATCACACAAGAAGAAAGCAAAGCAGTATTTAAAAGACAGTAAAGAAAGAAAACACCACAATGGATGTCAGAAGAGACACTGAAACTTGCTCTCCAGTGAAAAAATGATAAAGTGAATGGAAGAAATTAAAAAGTAAACAGAATATTTCAAAGGGCAGCTGGAGAAGTCAAGGTCAAGATTATAATGAAATATGCAAAGACCTAGAGTCAGAAAACCAGACGAGAAGAACAAACTCAGCATTTCTCAAACTAAAATAAATGAACTAAAAATTCAAGCCTCAACTTGAAATACTGAATTATTTCATGGGCAGAATATTGACTGATGAAGAAAGCACAAAAAGAAGATGCAAGATATACACAGAGTCACTATACCACTGTGTTTCATTCTGCTGTGCATATGAGTGGTTATTATGAGTCAGAACCAACTCAACAACACCTAATAACAGCAACAACAATCAGAGATTTAATTGTGTTCCCTCAACCTATATGTCACCTTTGCTTAGTCATGATTCTCAGTGGCTTGGTAGCTATGTGAGCTGATGGATAAATCTCTTTGATGTGATCTGATGGATAAATCCATCAAATATTAAGAGACAGGATGTTGTTCAGTGCTCTCAAGTCATTTCCAATCCATCGTGACCCTATACACAACAGAATGAAGCAATACCTGGTCCTGCACCATCCTCAAGATTGCTGTTATGCTTGAGCCTATTGCTGTTACCACTGTGACAATCTATCTCGTTAATCCCATTATGATCCAGATCACATGTAAGTAAGTTTCTTAGGGGTGTGGCATGCAGCAAGTTTTATCTTACAAGAGATAAAAGGACAGAGAAATGAAAAGAGTAAAGGTACTGGTAGCATAGTGGTTAAGAATCAGGCTGCTAACTTCAAGGTCTGTGCAGGGTCACTATGAGTCAGAACCGACTATATGGTACTTAACAACAACAACAACAAATATACCTATTACCAGCAAGAAAGAAGAGCAGGGAATGGAGTGTGTCCTTTGGACCTGGATCCCTGCATTGTGAAGCTCCTAAATCCAGAGGGAGATTGACAAGACACATGGTGATGACCAACGAACGCTGAACCTACAGATGCTCAATGGCGACAAAGCCATTGCTCTAGCCGATATGCTGAATTTTGACTTCCAGACTCCTAAATAGTAAAAAGAAATTTTTGTTTGTTAAAGACATTTATTTGTTGTATTTCTTTTATAAAACAAAACAAGGTCCCACCTTTAAATCCACAGAAATCTATATATTTACTTAATCACCATTACCATTTTCATGAGACCCACAATATATACCAATAGATATAAAAACATACTTTGCTGTTTAAAGAAATCAGAGACTTCAGTAAAGTACTCAAGGACTTCTATTATCTAACTGTAATTCAGCTCCTTAATCCTCCCTTTCCCGTGACTCTTCTACAGATAGATCATTCCAGTGAACCGGTCAAATCATACTTTGAGGCATTCCTTAACCCTGTGCTGTGCCTTCTATTTCTTGTGCATGCCTTCTGTGCCCATTGCACTTTTCCTACCTCAAGTGATTTACATTTGTGATTAAAATATGTCTCTTTGTTTTATTGTGAATTGAGTGAAAGTTTACAAAGCAGATCATTAGTTTTACATGCAACAAATCATATACTTGATTTCTTTTGTTGTTGTTAAGTGCCGTTGAGTCGGTTCTGACCCATAGCAGCAACCCTGTATAGGGTTTCCTAGGAGATGCTGGTGAGCTTGTACCGCCAACCTTGCAGTTCAAACAGCTTTGCAGTCTGGTGCATTAACCCACAGCGCCACACCGGGACTCTTACAATGATTAAAATCCCCTGCATGTACCATAAGTTAACCAATATTTACCTCAATTTACTTTAATTCTAGCTTTCCTCCTCATGTCTTCTGCTACCTTTTTTATCTTTCCTCTGCCAACCTGTCTTTTGTTGTATATTGCCTTCACCATACCCATATGTCTATACTCTAGCCAGTGAATAATTTTCTCCTCCCTCCCACCCTGGAAACCATCATAGAATGTTGTTTTGTTTTTGTTTTTATCTAGAAAAACTTTTCTTAATTTTTACAACAGTGGATCTCATATAATATTTGTGTTTTTGTGATTGACTAGAGAGATATCATTGCTGATGTCCGATGGATCTTGGCTGAAAGCAGAGAATATCAGAAGGATGTTTACCTGTGCTTTATTGACTACGCAAAGGCTTTTGATTGTGTGGATCATGACAAGCTATGGACAACATTGAGAAGTATGAATATTCCAGAACACTTAATTGTACTTCTAAGAAATCTGTACCTAGACCAAGAAGCAGTTGTTCGAACAGAACATGGGAACACTGAATTTTTTAAAATTGGGAAAGGTGTGAGACAGGGTTGTATTCTTTCACCATACTTATTCAACCTGTATGCTGAGCAAATAATACGAGAAGCTGGGTTCTATGAAGAAAAACGTGGCATCAGGATTGGAGGAAGACTCGTTAACAACCTGCGATATGCAGATGATACAACCTTGATCTCTGAAAGTGAAGAGGACTTGAAACATTTACTTATGAAGATTAAAGAGCACAGCCTTCAATATGGATTACATCTCAATGTCAAGAAAACAAAAATCCTCACCACTGGACCAATAAACAACATTCTTATCAATGGAGAAAAGATTGAAGTTGTCAAGGACTTCATTCTTCTTGGATCAACTATCAACACTCGCGGAAGCAGCAGTCAAGAGATCAGACGACGTATTGCACTGGGCAAATCTGCTGCACAGGAACTTTTTAAAGTGTTGAAGAGCAGAGATGTCAGCTTGAGGACTAGGGTGTGCCTGACCCAGGCCATTGTGTTTTCAATAGCCTCATATGGATGTGAAAGCTGGACAGTGAATAAGAGGATCATAGAAGAATTGATGCCTTTGAGTTGTGGTGTTGGAGGAGAATACTGAAAGTACCATGGACTGCCAAAAGAACCAATAGATCTGTTTTGGAAGAAGTGCAGCCAGAGTGCTCCTTGGAGGCCAGGATGGCTAAGCTTCGTCTCTCCTACTTTGGACATATTGTCCGGAGGAAACAATCGCTGGAGAAGGATGTCATGCTGGGTAGGGTGGAGGGTCAGAGAAAAAGAGGAAGACTCCCAACGAGATGGATCAGCCAGGTGGCATCATTGATGGACTCAAGTGTGGCAGCGGTAGTGAGGTTGGCCCAGGATCGAACATTGTTTCATTCTGCTGTGCATGGGGTCGCTATGAGTCGGTTCCGACTCGATGGCACCTGACAACAACAACAAATTTCACTCAGCTTAATATCCACCAGGTTTCCTCAATCTATGAGGTGTTATGTAGGTTCATGCTAATTCTTCAATGTTGCATAATATTCCATTGTGTGTATATAACAAAGTTTGTTTAACCATTCTTTGGTTGATGGGCATGTAGGTTATATCCATATTTTTGCTATTGTCAATAGTGCACATATCTATTCATATCATATAAATCTTATTACTTGTTGATATATGCCAAGTAGAGGGCTTGCTGGGTCATATGCTATTTCTGAGTTCTGGTGTGACTTTGCTAATCTGAGGTCCCTTTCCTTTCCATACAAAATTAGTGAGGAGGTTTTTCATTTCTTTAAAGAGTAATGCTGGAATCAGGATAGAGATTGCTTTATATCTGTAGATATAATGGAGATTGTCAAATGCCTTTTTAGGCATCAATCTATATGATCATGTGGTTCTTTTGCCTTATTTAATTTATGTGGTGGATTTGATAACTTGTTTTTCTAATACTAGACCATCCCTATATATCTGGTATGAATCCCACTTGGTTGTGATGTATTTATTTTTTGATATAGTATGGATTTGTTGTGCTATAGGTTAGTGTGCCAGACTGCAAAACTGTTAAAACTGCAATGTCAGTGGTTCAAGCTCATCAGCTGCTCCTTGGAAATCCTATACAGGATCGCTATGGGTTGTAATAGACTCGACAACATTTAACAACAACAACAACAATGGATTTTATCAGCTAAGATTTTGTTGAGAATATCTACATCTATGTTCATGAGGGGTTTTGGTCTATACTTTTCTTAAGAAAATCTTTGCCTGGTTTTGCCAAGAAAACCAGTCCTCTGACCCTCTGGTGATGAGATTAACTGAGGTGTTCCTGAGGACTCATTGCCTGAGATATTACCTGGGCCAGAACCTTTGTAATTATTTGGTGCAACACCTGAGGCATGGCCTGAGGCAGATGACTTACAAAGCATTGCTTACTGCTGGTTATTCTGTCTAGACCTATAACTAGACAAGTCCCAATGAACCTTAAAAGATGAAGCACAAAGAAGAGGTACACTACACTCAAAAAGTACTTCTTGATTTTTCTTATAAGTATAAACAGAAACCTAGAAAATACATATGAGACAATGTTGCAAGACAAATAAGATTGGGTCCGTCTGAATTTACTGTTATGGGCCCATTAAGCACAGACTCTTCATTCAATGTTTCAGCTCAAGGACTTAACAGAGGATCTAATACTTTACTTGACTATTTCACTGATCCATGGATTGTATGGTGGCCTACAATACATCAAGTTGAAGTACCGGCCTGCTTTGGTATACAGTAGAGGACATGGAATTCCCAGAGGTCACATCTTTTACCACGACAATGAGGAACAAATTTGTGAAGAGAACCCATCCATTAACATTACTGTGGTTTCTATTTTATGTAAACCCAGTTTAACAGTGGAAATTTCTGTTAATTGAATTAAGATGCCTAATTACAATGGACCTGATTGGACCTCATGGTGGAGGGGCAAAGTTGTTGTTACTAAGTTCCATAGAATCATTTCTCGCTCATAACAACCCTATATAGGGTTTCTGAGGAGTAGCTGGTGAGCTTGAACTGCCAGCCTTTCAGTTCAAATGGCTTTGCAGTCTGGCGCATTAACCCACAGAGCCACATAGGAGCACTTAATTGACAGAGACAAGGTTGTCTTTGTTACCATAAGGGGCAGAAGAATCAAAGTAATAATCAGAATAGTCTAACTTGTGTGGATTTATGGCATCGGCTACTTGGGCAGAGTGTCTCCAAGAGTGAAATAGATGGAAAACCTACCAAATATTTACTTGATTTGTACAAGTGGAAGAATTCTCGGTCAAGCGAACAGCAACTTGAATCAACAGAATAGTCACATGCTCTCAATAAATTCCCAGACTTCAGCCAGTTTATAAAACCACAACGCCTTGAATGAGGGGAAGGGCAAGAAGACTACTTAAGAAAGGTACCTACTGGTGGTGGTGGTGATGTTTATGCTCTGTGGAGTTGTTTCTGACTCATAGTGACCCTGCATAGGGTTTCTGAAATTGTAAATCATAACGGGAGCAAAAGTCTCATCTTTCTCCCAAAGAACCACTGGTAGGTAGTTTTGAACTATTGGCTGTGAGATTAGGAGCTTGACTCATAACCACTATGCTGCCAGAACTCTGAAATGTACACACTAATAAAAATTTATATTGTTAGTCTTTCTCTAAGTCTTCTCCAAGGGGATCTAAGACCTTTTATGAGAGTGGCTATAAATTGGGGCAAAGGAAATAGTCAGATTTAGGGGGGATAATTGGGCATTGGCTCTGAATTGACACTAATTCCAGGAGAACCAAAACATCACTGTGACCTATCAGTCAGAGTAGGGGCATATGGAGGTCAAGCTATTTAATGAAATATTATCTAAGGTCTGTCTTATAGTTGGTCCAGTGGGTTCCCAAACCTACCCTGTAGTGATTTCCCCAATTCCAGAATGAATAATCATCATAGATATATTCAGCAATTGGCAGAACCTCATAATCGGATACCTTACATGTGGAATAAGGGCTACTGTGGTTGGAAAAAAACAAGTGGATGTCATTAGAACTGCCTTTACATTTTGTTGTTGTTGTTAGGTGCCATCGACTTGGTACAGACCCATAGCGACCATTTATGCACAGCAGAACGAAACACCGCCCAATCTTGGGCCAACCTCACTACTGTTGCCACGCTTGAGTCCATCGATGCTGCCACTTGGCCAATCCATCTCATTGGAGGTCTTCCTCTTTTTCTCTGACCCTACACCTTACCAAACATGATATACTTCTCCAGCGACTGGTCCCTCCTGACAATATGTCCAAAGTTTGAGAGATGAAGTTTGGCCATCTTGGCCTCTAAGGAGCACTCTGGCTGCACTTCTTCCAAAATGGATCTATTGGTTCTTTTGGCAGCCCATGGCACTTTCAATATTCTCCTCCAACACCATAACTCAAAAGCATCAATTATTCTATGGTCTTCCTTATTCACTGTCCATCTTTCGTATGCATATGAGGTTATTAAAAATACCATGGCTTGGGTCAGGCACACCTTAGTCCTCAAGCTGACTGACATCTTTGCTCTTCAACACTTTAAAAAGGTCTTGTGCAGCAGATTTGCCTAATGTAATACATCGATTGATTTCTTGACTGCTGCTTCCATGAGTATTGATAGTTGATCCAAGAAGAATGCAGTCCTTGACAACTTCAATTTTTCTCCGTTGCTAAGAATGTTGTTTATTGGTCCAGTGGTGAGGATTTTTGTTTTTACCTTTACATAGTAAAATAGTAAACCAAAAGCAATACTGCATTTTCTTGGAATGATTACAGAGATTAATGCCACAACCAAGGACTTGAAGGATGTAGGGAACATGATTCCCACCATATCATCTCACCTATCAACTCACCATATCATCTCACCATATCAATTTACCTATCTGGTTTGATATGGTATGGGAGGAGAATACTGAAATTATCATGGACTAACAAAAGAACAAATAGATCTGTGTTGGAAGAAGTACAGCCAGAGTGCTCCTTGGAAACCAGGATGACCAGACTTCATCTCTTATATTTTCGACATATAAGACTGACCACTGGAGAAAGATATCATGTATGGTGAAGTGGAGGGTTTGAGAAAGGAGGAAGACACCACCCCACCACCACCAACCAGTGAGATGGATTGGCACAGTGGCGGTAGCAATGGGCTCAGGTGTAGCAATGATTGTGAGATTGGCACAGTTCAGGGCAGTGTTTTGTTCTGCTGTGCATAGGATTGCTGGTACTGACTCGATGGCACCTAACAACAACCACATCATTTAGTCTGTGCACAAAACAGATGGATCCTAGAGAATGACTGGTGACCCCAACTGTAGCTGGTTTTCCAGATGGCATGTCATTACCTGAGCAAATTAATACAGTTGGTACCTGGTATGCAGCTATTGATCTTTTCAGTGTCTTTTTTCTCAATTCTAGATTTGAAGACTCAACAGATGCAGATTGCCTTCATCTAGCAAGACCGACAATACATCTTCGCTGTCTTACCTGAGAGGTATATCAACTGTTCAGCAGTATATCATAATTTAGTCTGTAGGGACCTTGATTGCTTTTTCCTTCCACAAGATATCGCACTGGTCCATTAAAGATATCAATGATTCTAGGCTTTTTTGTAGAACAGCTATGTGCTAAAGCGTGGGAATTCACCTGACAAAAATTCAGACACCTTCTACCTCTAAAAGTTCTAGGTGTTCACTGGTGTGGGGCATGTCAAGATATTCCTACTAAAGTGAAAGATAAGTTATCGCATCTAACCTTCCCACAAATAAAAAGACACACAATGCCTCTTTTTGGATTTTGGAGATAATATTATCCTCATTTGGGTGTGCTACCACTTATCTATCACTTGATTGGAAAAACTACTAGTTTTGAGAAGGGCCCAGAATAAGATAAGACTCTACAGCAGGTTCAGGCTGCTAGGTGACAATACAAAAGAGAGTTGGTGAAATGCTCTCCAGGAGGCCATATACGCTCTAAAACAGTGGACAGTATATGGTGCTCTTTCTACAATAGCCAGATTCACAGGTTCAGGAACCAAAGGGTGGAAACGGGAGTGGCATAACTCACTATTACTCCTAGTGACCCACTTGCAAAATTTTGCTTACTGTTCTTGTGACCCTATATTTTTCAAGTATGGATATTTTAGTTCCAAAAGGAGGAATATGTCCATATAGGAACACAACACTACTTCCATTGAGCTGGAAGTTAAGAATGCCTGCTTGAAACTTTGGGCACCTCATGACTCAGGATCAACAGGCAATGAAGGAAGTTATTGCATTTTATGGTGTGATTGGTCATGAATGCCAAGAAGAGATGGAATTGACATTAGTTTGTCATACTGTGGTGGCTTGTGAGTTGTGATTCTGGAAGATATGCCACCAATATTTTAAATACCAGCAGGGTCACTCATGGTGGACAGGTTTCAGATGAACTTCCAGACAAAGGCAGACAAGGAAGAAGGAGGGATGAACTTCTTCCAAATATTTAGTCACTGAAAACCTTATGACTATCAGAGAAACAATGTCAGATATAATGCCAGAAAACGAGCCCCTCAGGTTGGAAGGCACTCAAAATGCAACTGGGGAAGAGCTGCCTCCTCGAAGTAGAGTTGACCATGATGACATGAATGGAGTAAAGCCCATAGGAGTAAAGCACCCAGGAAATTCTTTTGTTGATGGGGCACAACTCAAAATGAAGAGAAACAGTTGTAAACATACATTAATAATTGAAACATGGACTGTATGAATGTATGAAGTATGAATCTAGGAAAATTGGAAATTGTCAAAAATGGAATGGAACGCATAAACATCAATATCTTAGGCATTAGTGAGCTGAAATGGGCTGGTATTGGCCATTTTGAATCTGAAAACCACATTGTTTACTATGCTGGGAATGATAAATTGAAGAGGAATGGTGTTGCATTCATTGTCAAAAAGAACATATCCTGATCAGTCATGAGGTGCAGCACTGTCTGTGACAGGATAATATCCATGTGCCTACAGGGAAGACGAGTTAGTACCACTATTATTCAAATGTACACAACAACCACTAAAGACAGTGACGATGAAATAGAAGAATTCCACCAACATATTCAATCTGAAATTGATCAAACATGCAATCAAGATGTATTGATCATTACTGGTGATTGGAATGCAAAGGTTGGGAGCAAAGAAGAAGGATCAGTAGTTGGAAAATATGGCTTTGATATGATAGAAAAGATGCTGGAGATCGCATGATAGAATTCAGCCAGAGTGTTCCTTGGAGGCCAGGATGGCCAGAGTTTGTCTCTCATACTTTGTACATATTGTCAAGAGGAGCCAGTTGCTGGAGAAGGATGTCATGTTTGGTAAGGTGGAGGGTCAGAGAACAAGTGAAAAACTCCCAGCAAGATGGATTGGCAAAGTGGCAGCATCAATGGGCTCGAGTGTGGCAACAATAGTAAGTGAGGTTGGACCAGAATTGGGCAGTGTTCCGTTCCATTGTGCTTAGGGTCACTATGAGTCAGTACTGACTCAATGGCACCTAACAACAACAAAAATGTAAATATATTGAGTGCTATAAGCTCAAGTTGGTTAGTTGTGTTGTTTAGTTCTTCTGTGTCTTTGTTGAATTTCTTCCTAGTTTTTCTGCCCTTCATGGAAACTGTTGTATTGAAATCTCTTATTATGCGTGGCTCTGTGGGTTAATGCACTGGTCCACAAAGTTAGTGGTTCAAGCTCACTAGTCTCTCCTTGTTAGCCATAGACAGGACTGCTATGAGTCCGAACGGACTCAACAGCATTTAATAACAATATTATTGTCAAGTTTTCTACTTCTTTCTTCAAGCTATTAGAATGTGGTTTATGTATTTTGAAGCTCTTTCACTGGAAGCATAGATACTTATTATGGTGATATCTTCTTATTCAATTAGACCTTAATCATTATATAATGTCTTTTTTGTCTCTTGTGATGGTTTTTCCCTTAAAGTCTATTTTGTCTGAAACTACTATTGCCACTCCTGCTCATTTTTTCTTGCTGCTAGATGGATACTTTTTTTTTTTTTTTTTCCATCTTTTGATTTTTAGGGTTTTTTTTTCTTTTCCTTGTTTTCTTCTTTTTATGTAAGGTGTCTTCCTTGTAGACAACATATTTAAGGTTCCTGTTTCTTTACCCATTCTACCACTCTCTGTCTCTTGGTTGATGCAAGTAATCCATTTGTATTCAGTGTAATTATTGATAGGTATGAATTGATTGTTATTATTTTTCCATGCAATTTTTTGTTTTGTTTGCTTTTTGTTTGTTTTCTTTGTTCCACATAATTCTCTGCAAGTAGTTCATTTTGTTTGTGGATTTTCTTCATTTCTGTTGTGTTGATGTTTACTAAATTGTTCTGATTTTCCTCAATTTTTGATGTGAAGGTGTATTCCTTTTCTTTGAGGTTACCTTTTAATTTCTTACCCTATTTGAAACAGTGTGTTAAATCTTGAAGTTTGCTGATTTCCTCATCATTTGGAAGTTCTATATCTACTCAATTCCATCTTTTTTCTTTGTAGCTTATTTCATTATAAACTAATGCCCCTAATTCCCTACTTTCAGCCTTGTATATTTGTTTTGCTTTATACGTCTATATCTCAATTGAATTCTGCATGGTGTAGTCATATGTGTTAATCTTAGTATCTTAGTCTTATGTCGGTGGTTCTCAGTCCAAAGAACATCCATTAGTATTTTTCGATAAGTTGGTCTGGTTATTACAAATTCTTTTTATTTCTGATTATCAGAAAATATCATAATTTTTTGTCACATTTGAGGTACAGATTTACTGGGTAAATGATTCTTGGCTAACAGAACTTTTAAGTCAGTGTTTTATAGATATCATTCATTGACTTCTTGCCTGCATGTTTTTGGCTACAAAATTATAGCTTTGTTTTACTGGAATAACTCTTTAACAATTTTCTCTGTGGTTTTTATTGTCTTCCTGTTCTAGAATTTGGATCACCTGTAAATTATTCCTCTTCATGGTGCTCCATATTAATCTTAAGATTTCTTCAGATTTTTTTTTCCTTCTTTTTTTCTGATTGTTTTCTTTTAGCATACTCATTTTTAGAGATTTATCTTCAAGTTCTCTAAGTCAGTCTTGCATTGACTTAAATCTACTACTTTTTCCTTCCAATGCAGTGTCCCTTTCCAAAATCTTTGTGTGAACCTGGGGAGTGCCAATATATGAACGAATTACATAGCACCAGGGGCTACGTAATTTCGATTTCTATTTTCAAGTTTTGTATTGTTTCAAAATTTGTATTTATTTTGTCTGTTGTTCTTGTAGTGTTTTCATGAATTGTTCAAGAGTATTTTCTGTGTTCTCTTTAATTTCCTCAATCTTTCTGTTAATTCATTGAAGATAGCCTAATATTTTTCTATTGAATTCTTTTTCAGGTTGTACCATCAACTTTTTTTCCTCAAAAACATTTTGTGGTTCTGTATCTTGTTCTTTTTTTTTTTTTTTTTGCCTTTCTCTTTTGTTTCTTTGTGTGAATTAAATTATCTTTTGTCTCTGGGACATTCTAGTGCTGTTTATTTTTGTTTAATAGATGATTGTATGTTGGTGTGTTTTAGGCTCTCACCAAATGTCTCCTAGTGTGAGTAGTTAGAAAATGGAAGTTATGTATCAGTCTCTATTCTTCATCCATGCAGTTCAGTTTATGGTGAGTTTGGCTGATATTGGCTTCTGTCTGTCAATGAACATATGATATAGAAGTTGGTAATGACTCTTGCCCAGTGGCTGGAGCTACAGAGCATATGACTGTGACTGGGCAGTGTGGGCATAGTTATTGTCACCCATCAGGTAGGGCAAGAGAAGAAAATGCACACACAAGAAAAAAATAACAGACCAAACAAGCAAACAACAGCTAAAACAGAAGATAATAAAGTAGAAAAAGAAAATAGCAGGTAGTAACAATAAATAATATCTAAAAAGATAAATATGAAAATGGAGTTGTGTAAGTGGAAAATAAGAGAGAAAATAAAAAGAAGAAAACACTCAAAAACAAAAACAAAAACAAAAAAACAGGAAGAGGTGAAATGAAAAGAGAATGACACTAGAGAGTAATAAAGAATTATCAAAAAGAAAAAGAAGAATAAAAAGAAGCAGAAATGAGATACAAAAAAGAAGAAGAAGAAATAAAAGTACAGAAAGAAAGGACAAAAATCAAGGGAAAGAAGGGAAAGAAAAGAAGGAGAAGAAAGAATAAACAAACAAAACCAACTAAACAATGAAAGGGAAAAAAATGCAGGTGCTATACACAGAGAGACAAAAACTCTGGAAGGTCTCTGCAGGACATGGATATCATGAGGTAGGAGGGGAGGGAGGTGATGGTGAAGTTCCGATAGACCTAGGCATTGTCTATGTGCAGCTAACACAATCTAAAAGTAATTCATGGAAGGCGTTAATGTAGCTGGTTTTAGTGTCTATTAGTACCAAAGGGCATTATGGGGCAGGGTGGCTGGTTATGAGGGTTTATGATGGATTAATACTAGCTTGTGGGTTCTCTAGGTCTGTCGTCCAGTCCATCTGAATTCAGGCATCCAAGTGGTGCAGTGGACACCCACCTCACATTGGCATGGCTCACAACTGTGTGACTTTGAACTTTCAGAGAGCAGGGTATGCATTATGGGTGGATGAGGGTAAGAACCAGCCACACCTCTAATCACTAAGGGAATGTGGGTAATAGGAAGGAATTTTACCTATTCCATCACCAAGCAAACATCTGTCTCCAAAGTTGCTCACAAAAGTTCAAGATGGCCACATTGCATCTGGTCAGCAAGTCATTCATCAGTCAATCTCCTTCTTTCTCCACCCCTACTCTGCTTCATCTCTCAGTAGTATTCAATCCACGTATCCAAGTTTTCCTCGGAAGGCCAGGGTTCCAATGTTTTCATCTGCATCTGATTCATTTGGTCTACTGTGTGTTTTGTTGTATAGAGTCTCTGTAATGCATATGCCTAGTCCACTATCTTGCTGGAAATACTGTAATATTTCTTTTGAAATAACCACAGTTTACTTTTCCTTTTCCTTTCCATCCATTGAAGAAGTTTGCAATTTTTTGACCTCATAAATATGTGCTAGGGAATGATCCTTAGTATTGAGGATGGCAAGTCATATCTCAGTACTTTGGACATGATATAATGTGTGACTGGTTTCTGGAAAAGGACATCATGCTTGGTAAAATAGAGGGTTAACAACAAAAAGGAAGACCTTCAATAACATGGTATGATACCATTGCTGCAACAATGTGCTAAAACAACAAAAATTGTGACGAGGGAGAAGGACTTGGCAGTGTGTAGGATTGCTGTGAGTCTGAACTGATGGCACCTAACAACAATAACAACATAGTGTATATAAGATAAAATGTAGTTAATATGAGTGCCACTGTCTCCTTAATTTACATAACACATTCTATATTATATGTACTTTTGATTTTCACATATGTGGTATTTTCCTATATGTCTAGGGTAACTGATACTGGTCACAGTTGTACAATATTAAAATTCAGTGAGATAAAAACAAAATAAAATAAAAACAAAACCCTACTACCATCGAATAGATTCTGGCTTACAAGGACCCTTTATAGGGCTTTTGATACTATTAACCTTTATGGGAACATACAGTCTTGCCATTCTACATTAGAGCAGCTAGTGGATTTAAACTGCTGACCTTCCAACTAGTAGCCAATTACCTAATCCACAGCACCACCAGGACTTTTTAGAGAGAGAAAAAAATAAGAGTTTTATTCTGTTTTGGAAAACTTGGTAAAATATTTAAATTATAAAATTACATATGCATATAGGGCCAGTAGGCAGGGGCAAGTAGAATAGTAAGTCTGGAGAACACCTGGAATCTAAATTGTTGCTGTTGCTAAGTTCCATTGAGCTGTTTCCAATTCATAGTGACCTTGTAGAGTGTTTTTAGTAGCAGCTGGTGGGTTTGAATTGCCAAAATTGCATTTAACAGTCCAGTGCTTATCCTATAGCTCCACACCAAGACTCCAGGAATAGCAGTGAAGAGAAGGTGTGGCACAGAAGCAGAAAGTGTGGAGAACACTAAGAATCTAGATTAGTAAGGCCACATATATAATGTGTTTCTTAAGACAAAAGAAAATATAATATATTCTAAAATCAGCAGCTTATTAAATGTTATCATGTATATTTTTTTGAAGCCCATTGAGACAAATATCTAAGGGGATAAACCCAAAACAAAACTAGGAGTTATATAAATGCTAAAATCAAAATAATAGAAACATTCTTATTAGACATAAAAGAAAGAAAGAAAAAACCAGCTTCTATTTAGTCGATTCCAATTATGATGACTCTATGTGTACCAGTGTATAATTTGTGCTAGAGTTTACAGTGACTGATTTTTCTGAATTGTCAAGTCTTTCTCCTGAGGTGTCTCTGGTGGACTTAAACCTCCAACATTTCAGTTAGCATTCACGCTCAATAATTATTTCCAGCATTGTAGCAATTTCATTTTCTAGTGAAAAATAAACATTGACTTTTTATACTAA
Organism: Chrysochloris asiatica; assembly: GCF_000296735.1. Classification (NCBI taxonomy): domain Eukaryota; kingdom Metazoa; phylum Chordata; class Mammalia; order Afrosoricida; family Chrysochloridae; genus Chrysochloris; species Chrysochloris asiatica. The sequence goes on along the minus strand of NW_006408577.1, from coordinate 18,084,008 downwards.
ACACACATTTTTCTAAAGTTGGATAAATATAGAAAAATTGGCCTACAAAATAGTACAGACAATGAGATTAGCTAAGGAGGTCATCATTTAAAAGAATTTTCATTTGCTTTGATTGCCACTAGTTAAATTATCTACCATTTCCCATTCATTCAGGTCATAGAGAAACAATGTGATTTCGCGTTTTTATCTTGGCAGTATTTACATCATTTTCACAATGTTCCAATGGAAGGAACCCAAGAAGGAGATGTGCATTGCTGCAGTTGTCGGCATATTTTCCACTTCTATGCTATTATAACTTATTGCACCTCAGTGTAAAGAAAATGAAAGTCCTCACAGCTGGACCAACAAACAAAATTATGATACATGAAGAAAACATTGATGTTGTCAAGGCGTTCACTTTACTTGGCTCAACTATCAACAGCCATAGAAGTAGTTATCAAAAATTCAATGCTGTATTACTTTGGTCAAATCTGCTGCAAAAGAACTCTTTAAAGCTTTAAAGAACAAAGATGTCACTTTGAGGACTACGGTTGGCCTGAAGTGAGTCATAGTATCTTCAATTGCCTTATATACATGGAAAGCTGGACAATGAATAAGGAAGACCAGACAAAAACATATGCATTTGAATTATGGTGCTGGTGACTAATACACCATGGACAGCTAGAAGATATAACTAGTCTGCCTTGGAAGTACAAACATATTGTTTCTTCAAAGATTGGATAGTGAGCCTTTATTTCATGTACTTTGGACATTTATCAAGAAAGACCAGTTCCTAGAGAAGCACATCATACACGGTTAAGTAGAGGGTCAGTAAAAAGAAAAAGACCTAAATGAAACTGACCTTAAAATGTGGTTAAAACAATGAGTTTAGACATAACAATGATTGTGAAAATGGCTCAGAAGTGGGCACTATTTCCTTCTGTTGTATGAAGGATTGCTAGGAGTTTGAACTGACTTGAGAGCATTTGGCAACATTTCTGAGAATGTATAATATAATATCTTTCCTCAAAAGATTTGTTGATGTTGTTGTTAGGTGCCATCAGTTGGTACCGACTCATAGCAATCCTATACAAAACAGTACAAAACATTGCCCGGTCCAGAGCCAGCCACACCATCATTGCTATGTTTGAGCCCAGTGATGCTGCCACTGTGCAAATCCACCTAATTGGGGGTCTTCCTCTTTTTCTCTGACCCACACTTTACCAAACAAGACATCTTTTTCCAAGGACTGGTCCTTCCTGACAATATGTTCAAAGTATGAGAGACAAAGTCTGCCCATCCTGGCTTCCAATACAGATTGGGTTATTCTTTTGGCAGTCCCTAGTACTTTTAATGAAGGAGCTCTGGTAGCGTAGTGGTTACGAATCGGGCTGCGAACCTAAAGGTCAGCGGTTCGAAACTACCAGC